>NC_139937.1:23264290-23551790 GCF_963514095.1 Eutrigla gurnardus | reverse complement strand
GGGGGCGTGTACCAACGTTTGATTGACACTTGTCTGGCCTTGCACGTTTGGCCCATGAAAGTTCCCTTTGAATTGACCAGGTGGAGACGATGGCGTCTGTTATAGAGCTTGGAAACGCTGGCTGATTTGAGTCAGAAAATCAAGAGCTTCAAGAAGATTCTCAGTGAAACCGACCTCCACAAACGTTCCACAGACATTCCATAGATGGAGACAACAGAAATACAGGACACGGGCTTTTTATGGTGTTAACCTGCAGCCGACAGTCTGTGAGACGATCAGGGAGGTTTGAGAGAATATGAAGTGATTTGCTCCGGTACAGAGGTTGTCAGACAGCAGACCAAAAGGTAAAAGACCAAAAACTAGCCCTTAAAGGATCCGCATGACATTAAGACATTTATATAGCAGCAAACAACGATTTGCTATGAAGAGATAGTGGAGTAAAAGTACAGATATGTTTGAAAATGTAGGGAGTAACAGTAAAACGTTGTCCGTGAAATAAATACTAAAGTACAGATACCTGAAAATTCGACTTAAGTTTACTTCCCACCTCTGATTAAGGACCTAATGATTCAAACAAAGACTATTCAGGTGTTCGTACTGGGAGGTTGATTTAATCTAATAATTAAAAAAGATTATGATAAAGAGTTAGAAGTCTCAGTCTGAATGTAAATCTATAGGAAGAATTAAGTGCAGCGAGAGCATTTGAGACGTTTATCAGGTGAAACCGGTAATTGATCTTTATGATATTAATAAGGAGATTTTCAGTTTATTTTGCATTGACATGTAACATTCTAATTCTTCTATTCTGACAGTGATTATGTGATCATTTTACAGTTCCTCTCTCTTCAGAGCGATACTGTGTGGATGAACATTGTCCTGTGCTGATCCAGAAGGTGAGTGATGTAACGTCTGACTTGGATTCTAAAACAATGGATTCGTCTACATTGATTGATCTTTTCTCTGTTTTAGATCATTAACTGCATCTCTTTGGGTTTTGGGCTGTTGGTCAGACAAAACATTTGAAGATATCAATGTAGATGTAAGGGAATTGTGATGGGTACCTTTAACCATTTTCTGAAATATTATAGACCAAAGGGTCAATCCGTGTCATTTCATCAAATTTCTGAAAATCTTCCCACCTGACCATCTCAGAATGTCCTGAAAAAATTCAAGTACAAAGACACACTTGTTAGTAGGACAAATCCAAAATATAAGGTCTCTACTGTCAACAGTTTTCTCATGAAACATCATTGAATGAAGGGTAGTTTAGATGGTTTTTGGCATCATGCTCTGAAAAGCCATTTTTAAACAGCAATATCTGGAAAACTATCTCACCTGTGGCCTTCAACATTTTTACAGAGTATATCTGTTATTAATAGCCTCCAAACATGAAATATCAGGGGTGTAGCTCAATGATAACCTAGTATGGTAGGTACTTAAAATGAGGCTTTTTGAAATAAAGTAGTACATTTGAAGAGTGGCTGAGCTCCCATTTTTGCAGATAAAAGACTTCTGTCACTTCTGCCTCTATCTCTGGGGTTAGCTTAAACATTCTACAAAATATGGTCTCTCTTAGATTATTAGTTTCACAGATATTAAGGCTCAAAAATGGAAGTTAACACATCTTTGCCCAACTTCAGGGTCATATTCCAAAAAACTGACAACACGTATCAGGTCCAAACTTACTTTTTTTGAAAGATCATATTCTTGTTAAAATCATATAAAAAAATTGGGAGGGTGTTTTGCCTCAATTTGTCGCAGTGATTTTTTAAAATCCTGATATTGGTGGGGTTTTATGTGGCCGTTTTTGGTACTGCATGCCTTATTATCCTACAAGTAAACATCACAGCAGGGCAATTCAAATGTGTTTTTTACCATTTATCAAAGACTTACATGTGACTAAATGCTACTGATAAATTTAGCCTCACGAAAACATTAAAATGTAGCACAGTTCTAGTTACAGAGGCAATAAGTTCTTAGATGTGAGTTGAACATGCTGAAAGCAGCTTTTAATGTCTTATGAACAAATATAGCATAATATTGAAGACTGTACATTTTGTCATACTTTTAGTATATAAATTACACAACTAAACCAAATAATAATCTTAATTTGAGCATAAAGATTTTGAATTACAGTAGAAAAGTCTCCAAAGTTTGATATTGAATAACAGTTTGTCTCTATGCTCACTATGAGACAATATGTGAGTTATGATCAGAAATGGTGGATATGAAGTATCAGAGATGTTTCAGATCAAGATGAAGATGTACTGGTTCATTTCATGCACCCACATGGCCCTGCCAAGAGTTTCTACTGGCCAAGAAGAGAAGATGTGCAATGTCCCACTGCAGCATAGAATTGCAAGATTTGACGGTCCCTCTACAGAAACTGGGCACATGTATGCCATCAAAAAAGATGAGCACAACAGAGCAGAGATTTACATTAGACAATTTCTAAAGTGACTGCCAAATTAATTAATGTGACGAAGGAATTGGATCTAAAAGATGAAAAATGTGCGATCCCTCAGAGTGAGCATAGAGACAAACTGTTATTCAATATCAAACTTTGGAGACTTTTGTACTGTAATGTAAAATCGTATGCTCAAATTAAGATTATTATTTGATTTGGTTGTGGTATTTATATAAATAAAGTATGACAAAATGTACAGTCTTCAATATTATGCTATTTTTGTTCATGGTTTAGGACATTAAAAGCTGCTTTCACCATGTTTAACTCACATTAAGGACTTATTGCCTCCGTAACTTCAACTGTGCTACATTTTAATGTTTTCGTAAGGCTAAATTTATCAGTAGCATGTAGGCACATGTAAGTGTTTGGTAAATGGTAAAAAACACATTTGAATTGCCCTCCTGTGATGTTTACTGGTAGGCTATTAGGACATGCAGTACCAAAACCAGCCACAAAACCCCACCAATATCAGGATTTTAAAAAATCACTGCGACAAAATGAGGCGAAACACCCTCCTGATTTTTTGATATGATTTTAACAAGAATATGATCTTTCAAAAAAAGTAAGTTTGGACCTGATACGTGTTTCAGTTTTTTGGAATATGACTCTGAAGTTGGGCAAAGATGTGTTAACTTCCATTTTTGAGCCTTAATATCTGTGAAACTAATAATCTAAGAGAGACCATATTTTGTAGAATGTTTAAGCTAGCACCAGAGATAGAGGCAGAAGTGATAGAAGTCTTTTATCTGTAAAAATGGGAGCTCAGCCACTCTTCAAATGTACTACTTTATTTCAACAAGCCTCATTTTAAGTACCTACCATACTAGGTTATCATTGAGCTACACCCCTGATATTTCATGTTTGGAGGCTATTAGTAACAGATATACACTGTAGAAATTTTGAAGGCCACAGGTGAGATAGTTTTCCAGATATTGCTGTTTAAAAATGGCTTTTCAGAGCATGATGCCAAAAACCGTCTAAACTACCCTTCATTCAATGACGTTTCATGAGGAAACTGTTGACAGTAGAGACCTAATATTTTGGATTTGTCCTAATAACAAGTGTGTCTTTGTACTCAAATTTTTTCAGGACATTCTGAGATGGTCAGGTGGGAGGCATTTGATGAATTGACACGGAATGACCCCAAATTATATAACTAAAGTTAATAAATGAAGGGAAGAATCGACAGATTCATCAATAATAGAACTGGTACTGTATATAATAAAGGTTCTGGTACTGTTGTCAATCACAACAGAGCAAAGACAGCCGTTGGCTTGAATGTTATTACGCCTGGGAAAATAGTTCCTTACAAGAACTGAATTTCAAGCTAGAAGGAGGATTTTAACTACGAGGTGGGTTTTAACTAAACTTGACATTTTCAGGTAAATTCTGTAAAGTTTATTGAATATGAACAAAATGTAAACAAACTGTAAACAGATGACCGATGTTGTTGATGGACAGTGACATGTAGTAACACTGGTATGATCCTTTAAGCAGGTAATAAAATAAAAGTCAGGAACCCGTTAACAGAAATACAGTAGTTATAAAAGAGAAGTTACCAAAGAAATATGTACATCTACATCAGTAACCAGTCAAGTGGACAAACATCAGTTGTTTCACTATCTTGTGAAGTTTGGATGATGTTCTCCACATCCATGTTTCTAAAACAGACATTGATGATATTTAAAGAGTAAAATCTATAATCATCCCAGCAGAGAAATTTAACTTTTGCTCCATGAACATTTCCTTTGAATTTTCCAGGTGGTGACGGCGGCGTCTTTTATAGAGCTGCTTTTGGAAACGCTGGCTGATTTGAGTGACGGGGAGCTTGGGGATTTCAAGAAGGTCCTCTCGTCTCAAACTTACTTCCGTCAGTTTGGGCTCCCATCCATGCGGTTTGAGATAACAGGACATCAGGACATGGTGTTTCTAATGGTGTTGTACTACAACGAAGAGGCTGTGAATAAGACCAAGGAGGTTTTGGAGAAGATGAACAGGACTGATCTGGTGCAGAGGCTGTCAGACAGCAGCTCAGGACCCAAAAGTAATAACAATAAAAGACAAAAACATGTTAAAATCCCCAAAATGTTGAATCAATGACTTTTACTACTTTTCCCCTCAGAGCAAGACTCAGGTGAACACCGGTCTGGATTGATCAGGAAAGTGAGTAATGTAACATCTGTCTGACTGAGTACAACACAGCTTTCATTCACCTAATGCAGCTTCATTCATGGTTTACATATTTATTTAATAAACTTATTATTTTTCAGGTAGCGACAAGAGTAGCTGTTCAACAGCTGATTTTGGAAACCCTGAATGATTTGGATGATCTGATGTTTGAGAGATTCAGGAGTTTCATTAAGTTGATTGTCCATCAGAAGAACCTCTCATCCTTCCCATTTATGATGAGAGACATTTATAGTAAAGACAGAAGGATAACCGTGTATCTGATGATGGAGATCTACGGCCAACAGTCTGTGGAGTTAACCACGGAGGCTTTTAAACAAATGAACAGGACAGATCTGATACAGAGGTTACCAAAGCTCAGTTCAGGACTCACAGGTAAGACATAAGCCCCTTTACTCCGCCTTCTCGTTGCAGGATGATCACTCCTTCTTTCTTTTTGGTGTCAAAGGTACAGAGACAGAATGGAGGCGTGGTGGCGGCGTTATGCCACAAAGTCCAGTATAAATGGTGCCATTGTAAAGATTAAAACAAAAACAACATAAACATGTGTCTAATAAATAGTTTATATAATTCATAATAATATAAAGGTATATCTGATTGAGTTCTGTGTTTTGTAATGAAATTGTTTTCTTTCTTTTGAAGTAACTGTGTCTCATTAAAAGTGATTATTAGTGATTCAATTAGATTTGAATTGTCTGAGTTATTTAATGTCTTTTCTCCTCAGAGCAACACTTTGTGGATAAACATCAACCTACACTGTTGCTGAATGTGAGTGTGACTATATTTTACATTTTAAATCATCATAAATGATAAAACGAACCAAACAGTGAGTTTCTTAAATTGCCTCTCACTGTTAATGTTGAGCTCTTAAGTTATAATGTTACGATGGAAAAGAGAGAAAACCATTTCTTTGAGCTCCTGTTACAGAAACATGATGCGTTGAGATCAGAAAGTTATTAATTAATATGAATTAAAGGATGGAGGGACTCATATTTGGCTTTGATGTTAAGAAATAAAAACACTTAATACTTCAAAAGAAAATGAAATCAGTAGAAGATATTAGTGTATCATTGTCTTGAGTGATCATGCAGGAAAAAACTAATCTCATAACATTTACACTCGACGTCTATAACACTGACAAAATGCAAATAAATTAATCTTTAACCGTCCCAATTGGGAAATTACACGTTTACACAGGATTTGAAACGGATTCTTTTGGAAACAGTGAAGACTTTGAGTGAGGAGGAGCTGAAGAAATTCAAGTGGTTGCTGAAGCTAACGCTCTTCATGAAGAGGGTCCGACACATGAACTGGGAAACATGGTACGGTGCAGACCTACTGGTGAAACTGATGGTGGAGACCTGTGGTTTGCTGTCTTGGGAGGTGACCATCGACGTTTTAAGGGACATGAACAGGACTGATCTGGTGACGGGAATGTCCAACTCAGGATTCAAAGGTCAGAGAGAAAAATCGAAATATATTTTAGAATTCATGGTAACAAAGAAAGTCGTTAAAATGTTATTTTACCGCCCATGAAAAATGTTATGAAATAAATAAAAAGCGCAGCAAAGCAATAACATGCAGCATCAGCCAATTGAATCCAGCCTCTTTGATTTTTGTGATGTCACTGGAATTAATTTGGTGTAATTATTTTTAAATGTACAATTTACAGTAAAATACAGTACATGTAGGCCAAATAATCACATTTTGCTGTTGACTTTAATCAGCACCTCTGTTACAATAAGATAAACCTTTATTAGTCCCACGGCGGGGACATTTACAGGATTACAGCAGCAAAGAGGATAGTGCAACAACAAGAGGCAAAACAGAATGTAATAAATAACAGATATTAAAAAAATACTACTATTTAAAAATGTAATCAAGGACAGACTGAGTAGTTGAGTTCACATTATTGTATAATAGAATATATGACATTTTGATGTTGTTATTGCACATGAATATCCGTCAATTGAGGAATGGTTGAATAATTGACAGTTATTGGTATGATCAGGCTACTGGGTGCCGTGTTTATCATGCAATATTATTGTGGATTGGTACACAATGTATATTCAATGAAATAGTTTTGACACAATTTCACATTATAGTCTTATCAAGGGAAGTATTTGTTGCATGGCTTCTGCATTAAGGAGTAGAGTGTTCTGAAGCAGAATATGTCATTTTGTAATTATTTATTTATATTTTGCTCAAAAGCAACTAAGTCTTTTAAAGTCTGATTTGGAATCGGTCAGTTATTTTCTCTTTTCTTCCTCCTCAGAGAAAATGTCAGTCCAGTTGAAGCTTTTGGAAACGCTTGAAGATTTCAACGACGATGAGCTCGAGAAATTCAAGCATGTCTTGCAGGACAGTAAAATGGAGAAAGGCCTCCCAAGAATCTCCAGACAGAGAATGGAGCTGGCAGACAAAGCCGGAATAGTGGAGCTGATGATGGAGACCTACGGCCAACAGGCTTTGGAGGTGACCAGGGAGGTTTTAACGCAGATGAACAGGAGTGATCTGGTGCAGAGGTTGTTGGACGTTAGGTCAGGATCCAAAGGCAAGTTGGTTTTTGTTTATTTCACTTTAATGCCTTTTTTTTCTTAAATCAAATTGCATGTGGACGGTCAAACAGCCATTTGAATGTGTGGTTTGAATAATGCCTGTTGAAGCACATGCTTCAATTAGATCAGATCAGTCAGTGTTTCAGCCATGCAAGGGGCTCCATGGTAACGTCGGTGTTTGTCCTTCGGTGTGACGGACACACTGGACCATTATTGGATGGATGCATCACAATTACATTTTGTCCAGAGATCTTTGATGATCCTGGACTTTTCCCTCAAGTACCAGTGAACTCTTGCATGGAGTGCCAAGAAATGTTGTTTCCACATTCATTGTGCTTTGAGGATGCATCGTAATCACTTTGGTGATCCTCAGACTTTTCCTTGAATTATTATTCTCCAGGACTTTAATTGCAACACAAAAAGGCTGCCGAACTAACTACATAATGATGACGATTTGTAAACACTGTAGCTGCTCCATCAACACTTAAAATAACATAATTTAGACATAAATACAGCAGCGACCTTGTTGATGGACCGTAGACAGTCTCTGGTTCCTCCACATAGAACCTCACATTAGACCCAACCAGACTATCGTAGACCTCTGCGAAACCACTACGATCTCAGTGAGAATCTCAGTGCTGACAGGCTTTCCCCCTCATGCTAATTATTCACTTGGAATATTTCAAGTTAAATACCACATTAATCACATGACCTTAAATATCAAAATAACAATTTGAAACAAATTCAGACATGTCTTCACAAGGGCCTCCGGGACGCATGGAGCCTGAGGGTGGTGGAAGCGTTATGGTAATCCTCACATCAGTTCATCACTTTGCTTTGTTCATTTATGTGATGTTGCAAAAAGCCCCATCTCCACTTATTTCCAAACATCTGGTCCTCTGCAGCAGGACTGCAGCGACTGGACTAAAGTTGAACCTGACGTGAACAGTGCAGATGCAGATGAGGCTCCGACGTACAGGTGAAGAAAGAATAACGTCCTAAATTCTGCATCACAGCAAACTGGAACTATATTCTAGGGATATATGCTCATCTTTTTTATTTCATTTGTTATTTTTCCATGGCTTGCTGTAGCCTACAGTCTGACGCGGGAAACTTTGAATGCAGCGTCTCTGGCTTGCGCTGGGTCTGCAAGGAAAAGGTCAGCTTAAAGTATCAGTTCTGCTCTTGGGAAGGACATATGCAGAGGATGGAGTGGATGCAATACATGCCTGCAGGTCCCCTAATGGACATCACAGTCATCGCCGGGAAGCTATTTGAAGTACAGCTGCCACACTGGATCTGCATAGGTAAGTGGACAGAACGTGCCCCTTGGCACCTTACTGTTAAATCAGATGCCCACATTACGAGCCAAAAACCTCCCATTACAGCTTAGTTTCGATGTGCATATACTTTTAAAACGACAGTACTGAGCTAGCTTAGCCAGCTAAGCAAAGTAGATAACTTGGATGTTAACGGAAACTCACCCCAGAAGAAACTAAAAAGTATTCCTTCAGACTTCGTTGGCTCTGATAAGAGGTCCGGGCGGACTTTCTTTTCATCTGCGGCTTTTTGGTGGATGCAGTCATTTCCGACGTAACTACTGTATGTCCGTTTGCTCTTTTTCGGCAGCTAAAGAATCCATCCGTATGCTGTACATAAGCTCTTGAGAAAGTTTGTCGCTACATGAATGTCTTCCAAGGAGAGAGTTCTCCTTTCTTCTTCTGTAGCATTTGCAGTCAAAGTTACAGATTTCCTCCATTTCGCTGTCTTTATCCCGTTGAAATGTAACCGTAGATATAGCGTCTGATATCTTCCGCTCCAGCTCCGCTGCGGCCGACATGGACGCTGTATCAGTAGCCATGTGTTTCGCTTCTAACATAACAGCGCGTGAATGGCCAACGGTAATCAGTATGGAAATGAACTGCATCGCCGTCATGCAGTTCGATTTTTTCAGAAACTACAAATACAAAATGTATACTTTTACGACAACCAATACTGTTATCTGAAACATGGAGTGGCTTCTTCATGATCCCAACTTGCATATTCTGCAAAAAAAAACGAAAATCACTCATTTTGAAAAAAAAAAAGCTTATTTCGTCATTTACGCGAATTCGCTGGTTTTGCCATGGCGGGTCACATTTGAGCAACTTTTAGACAGCTGAAATTCAGGACCACGGATGGGTTTGGGGCAATGCATATCGAATACAGTGTTGTTGAACCTCTGACAGCTGTGTGGAATTGATGAAAAACAGTATAATATGGGATCTTTAAATTCCAGACAACATGAGTACAACAGCTGATGCAATCCTTATGTTATGTGCTCTTATGTTGTGCAGACGACAACCCTGAAATATGGGACAAGTTTGCAGTCCTGCACATAGAGGACTGTGGAGATGTCGTGGAGAAAGCATCCGAGGTCACATCGCACCACGTCAAACTGTCTGAGCCAGTTTTCTCTATCAGAGCATTCCTGGTGAAACTTGGCATCCCATTTAAGATACGGTGTGAAGTTTTAATATACAAGATCAACACAGCATTCCTCACACTCCATGTTTATCTGATCCCACGTGATCCTGGTCTAAAACAGGTTATTTCATATCTTATTGTCACTAATGCCACAAATCACGTGATGAAAACGCAGCACAGGCAACTCATGTTTTTGTCCCAACAGCAACTGGACAAGAGCTACGGATACAAAATCATCAAAAAGCCGCCGCCACAGGAGTACCTGAAAATGGAAGATCGTTTCATCCTCACAGCAGATTTCCACGGTGCAGAAGTTTGTCCTGAAGTATGTTTGACTGAAATAAGATTATTTCAGTGCTTCAAACCTAAAATCAACCTTTTTATTTAAAGCAACACCTAAGAACTTTTCCTCTTTGGTCCCCCTACAGGTTGGAAGGGAATTGTCCATTACTGCCGTCGTAAATAATTTAGCCTGGACGATGTCCAGTGACAAGGTAGAGTAGCTAACGCCTTAGCTAAGATTAGCTAACATGAGCCATAGCGATAGTTACATATATATTAGCACAATAGCTAACGCCTTAGCTAACATGAGCCAATAAAATAATCAATGTATTGTACACAGATGCACACTGTTGGAAAAAAACTCCAGCAGCAACAAAACCAAGTCACCATCCGTCTTGCATTTTGTAGCCTCCTTCAGCTCTCGAGTGTGAGCCGGTCCGATATTCACTCTCTTTTAGCTGCAAGGTCTCTTCCACGCACCTGCCAGGTGTTCTCCCACTGATCTCCACGCAGAGCCTCCACCTACCGGCTTTTGTAACGCTTGCCGTAAAGCAGGTCAAATTGTAGTCTCATTACAATTGTAGAACTACAAAACCACTACCCTACGAGGCAAAGTTACATAGTGCGGTTACAGCTGATAGAGGGCTGCAGAGCGATTGCTTTTTTGAGGTGATGAACCACTGAAACTATTTTGGAAACATTATTTTAAGGCACTAAATACTCTTTAGTGTTGCTTTAAATATCTATGAACAATGTGAGCGTTATGTTATTATGAATATTTAAATAATACATTTAATATCTGAAATCGTGACATTTTACCAATATTTGGCAGTTATCATTTTTGACCCCTTCTGTTCATGTCTTTGATTTAGATGAGAAAAAAAACGTACTAATCGCTGTTGCAAACTCCGGATGCTGAAAGTCTAACCTTTTCCCATAATTTATTTTTTTTCCTCAGGACATACAGCTCATATATGAAAGCATGCCAAATTACTGCGAAGTGTTCATAAGAAATCCAGACGCAGACTTTGCACTCAAGCTCAAACACAGTAAAGAGCTTCAAACAATATGGAACATTACGATTCGAAAAGGTCAGGTTTAAATAATATCACCAGAATTCATCTGCACAGCCTATTAAACACTTTTAACTTTCACCGTCACTCACATATGTATCATGAGTGAAGCCAAAATATGTCTCTTTTCTTTTCCTCCTTTTTCTTTTTCAGAAGAATACCAAAACACCGGTCACATACAAGGTAAGACATTTCAGATAGACTGGTTACCTGTCTGTCTCTACATGTCTCCCTGTGATAGACTGGTTACCTGTCTGTCTCTACATGTCAGCCCTGTGATAGACTGGTTACCTGTCTGTCTCTACATGTCAGCCCTGTGATAGACTGGTTACCTGTCTGTCTCTCCATATCTCCCTGTGATAGACTGGTTACCTGTCTGTCTCTACATGTCAGCCCTGTGATAGACTGGTTACCTGTCTGTCTCTACATGTCTCCCTTTGATAGACTGGTTACCTGTCTGTCTCTACATATCAGCCCTGTGATAGACTGGTTACCTGTCTGTCTCATACATGTCAGCCCTGTGATAGACTGGTTACCTGTCTGTCTCTACATATCAGCCCTGTGATAGACTGGTTACCTGTTACCACCCCCCACCCTGAATACAGGATAAGCGGTGGACAATGGATGGGTAGATTTCTTAAATGTTATAGAAAGTGATGTCACTAGGTAGGCTGTTGACCTGAATCCAATTCTTTTTCTTTCCCTCTAGCCTCAGGCGATCACTTCGTGGATAAACACCAGTGTGATCTGATCGACAGAGTGAACAACATTGAACCAATCTTGGATCATCTCCTGAGAGAAGTTGTAATCCAGCAAGAATTTTATGACAGAATGTCTGCCATTCCAACCACCCGGGAGAAGATGAGAAAACTCTACGGAGGTCCCCTGAATGCAGCCGGACGCAACGGAAAAGACATCTTCTTCAAAATCCTTGAGGAGAAAGAGCCGTTTCTTGTTGCCAGTCTCAAGAAGAAGAACTCATAAATACTGTGTTGAATTCACCTCTTTTCTGCATCGCAAAGCAAATGTCAGGCCAGACCCCCTACAACGGTTTAGTTTGTCACCTTTTCCACCCTCATGAGTTTGCAGGTATGGGTATAGTAGTGTATCTGCTGCTGAGGTAGGAGTATCATAGAATATATCAGTATTATTGCACTGTCACTGTCTCAACGTGTCATATAAAGCTTTTTCTAATGTAAATATCTACAAGCAAGAAATTAGCTCAAATTGTTAACACAACTGTTACTCCCCTCAAGCTGAAAATTACGAAACCAAGTCGTTCCTCTGTGTTAACTGGCATTTATTACACACTTATGTGCAACTGTGTGCCGTGAGAACTGACATACAGAAACAGAAATACAAAAGAAACAATTACTCACTTAGGCCATATACATAGCGCTACATGATGTCACGTTAGCTTAAACATAGCCACTGTACCTCATTGGCCGCTTTGCTTGAGGAAAATAAAAAACAGGTCTTCAGTTCTTCTTTAAAGGTAAAATCCTCTCTTTAACGTAATGCACCTTTGGTAATACAACTTCTAAACACCTGGATGAAAAATGTGAGGACCTCGAGGCGCGCTCCAGACGGAATAATATCAGGATTATAGGAATACCGGAGGGAAAAGAGGGATCACGGCCCAGAGAGTTCATCTCACAACTCCTAACCGAAGCGCTGTCTCTGCCAGAGCAACCACTGATAGATCGGGCACACAGGATAAACCGCCAGAAACCGAAACCAGAGGACCCCCCGCGACCCTTCATCTTAAGACTTCACTACTACCACGTCCGTGAGGAAATACTACGTAGGGCCAGGGAAAAGAATAAGATGGAATACCAGGGACGGAAAATACACATATTTCCAGACTTCCCTCCTTCTGTGGTCAAACAGAGAGCTGCGTTCACTAAAGTTAGAGAAATGTTACGAGGAAGATCGGACGTCAGATACGGACTGATTTATCCTGCCAGGCTGATTGTGACACACGGAGGAGTGAAAATGTCGTTTACCGACCCGAGGGAAGCTCAAGATTACGCCGAGAAACACTTTGGTCAGCCACATTAGACAATGACAGAGGAATGGACGCGGCGGGTGGAGGGCAACGTGAGGAAATGGACTGTCGGTGAGATGCGTGAGTCTCTCTCTCTCTCTCTCTCTCTCTCTCTCTCTCTCTCCCCTCGCTTGTCTATTCAGCAAAAGATAACCCACACTTCTGGCTGGAATTATATAATGTGTGGAATCTGAATGCGTGATCGCTCCAGCAGTTATACATACTGGTTCAATCCATCAAAATATGGTGAGACTGTACGTTAGGCTACACTAGAATCGTTTTATACCTGACAGTGTAAATGTTTTTGTTTTATTCAAATTAATCTGACGAGCTATCGTTTTTGAGAAGCACTAGTTACTAAGGTTAACAAGGGTTAACAGTAACAGCTCAGGGAAGTAATTTTCCCCTTTTATTTTCTCTCATTATTATTATTTTTGAATACTTCCCAAAGTACTTTCGTGCCATACGTTTGTTTAGTACTGGCTAGAAATGTTCTTGTTGTTCTTTGTTTACTCAGTTTGTTCCAGGGGGTTTAAAAGAGCTTATAGGAAGGGGAAGGGAGGGATGGGACTTAGCCGTCTTACTACTATAAAATCACAATTTAAAGGTGGACTAATTGGAACAGTTATTTACTCTATTTATTTTCTGATATGCCAATACAAGATGATCTGAATACAAGAGAAGGAAGGAAGGGTCTAACCTTAGCTAGCTGGAATGTGCGCGGACTTAATAACCCAATAAAAAGAGGTAAAATCTTTGCTCATCTTAAATCATTAGCACCAGATCTGGTATTCTTACAAGAAACCCACTTGAAAAAAGACTCTCATATCAGATTAAGGTGTAAATGGATCAATAATGTATACCACTCATCATTTAATGTTAAAGCAAGAGGTACAGCAATTATGATAAGGAAAGGCGTTCCCTTCATTCACAAAGATACAATATCTGATAAGGAAGGTCGGTTTCTGATTGTAACTGGGGAAATATATTCTACTCCTCTCACCTTAATGAACATATACGCTCCGAATATAGACAATCCATCATTCTTTCAGAAGGCAATGTCTCTTATACCAGATTTGTCCCAAACAAATTTGATTATTGCAGGGGACTTCAATTGCGTGTTAGATCCGTATTTAGACAGATCTTCCACTCGCAGAGCAGAGAAGAGTAATTCAAGTGTCTTTCTTAATACATTTATCAACAACACTAATCTGTCTGACATCTGGAGAATAGCCAATCCGACCGGTAGGGATTATTCATTTTACTCTGCAACACATAACTCTTACAGCAGGATAGATTATTTTCTCATAGATGCAAAACTAACGCCATATGCTGTAAATATGAAATACCACAACATTTTGATCTCAGATCACAGTCCCCTTACGTGTACTCTGAACATTCAAAACATGGTGAAGCCACAGACGAACTGGAGGCTAAACCCTCTTTTACTAACCGAAAAGGAGTTCTGTGATTATTTAAAAGCTCAGACATCCCTCTATTTTGATACTAATGATAATTCAGAAACCACCCCTCCTGTCCTATGGGAGGCATTCAAAGCATTTATTAGAGGCTCTATTATTTCATTTGAAGCATCTAGAAGGAAAATGAACAAAGCTAGATTACTTGAACTAGACAAGCAAATTAACCTACTGGATAAAGAAAATGCCAAAACTCCTTCCAGTGACTTGCATAAAAAGATATCAGCCTTAAAATATGAATATAACAAGATACTCTCGGCAAAGATAAGTAAGGCATTTTTATATACAAAACAAAAATATTTTGAGTTTAATGACAAGCCACATAGACTCTTAGCCCGGCAACTCAGAAAACAGGAAAATGATCGCACAATACATAAAATTAAATCTGATAAAGGTGAGATTCTGATTAAACCCAAGGACATTAATGATCGATTTCTCCAATTTTATAAAAATTTGTACACTTCCAAAAACGATACAGACTATACAGCTATGCAAGATTTCTTAAATAAGTGCAATCTTTCCCAACTAGATGAAAATGAGGCAGCTCAGCTGAACTCTGAAATTTCTGTTGAAGAAGTTAAAAAAGCTATCACTTCACTCAAAAGCAATAAAGCTCCAGGCCCTGATGGCCTTCCAGGTGAGCTGTATAAAAAATTTAATGAAACCCTCTGCCCATATCTACATAGGGTGTTCACTCAAGCCCACACGGATGGTGTCCTACCTCCTACTCTAACAGAAGCGGTTATTACAGTGATACATAAAAAGGGGAAGGACCCAGAAGAGGTTGGCTCTTTTCGCCCTATTTCTCTGTTAAACCTAGATGGGAAATTATTTTCTAAAATTTTGGCTAATAGATTGAGCCCCTTTTTAGATAAATTAGTACATCCAGACCAAACTGGTTTTATACCAGGTAGAAATTCTTTTTTCAATCTTAGACGTTTATTTAATATCATGTATACTACTGTTAGACCAAAAGAAGAACTAGCCATCCTATCACTCGATGCTGAGAAGGCATTCGACCAAGTCGAGTGGCCTTATCTATTTGAAATTTTAAAGAGATTTAATTTTGGAGAAAAATTTATTTCAATGGTAAAGCTTCTTTATAACAACCCCTGTGCACAGATACTGACTAATCAAATATTGTCCCCCCGTTTTAGACTACATAGAGGAACGAGACAAGGGTGCCCTCTTTCCCCCTTAATTTTTGCTTTAGCAATCGAACCCCTTGCCGAGAGTATCCGCTCAGACCCTTTAATTCATGGTTATAATACACAAAAAACTATAAACAAAATTTCATTATATGCCGATGATGTTTTATTATTTATCTCTCAGCCCCAAGTCACGATTTCACAGATACTCGATAAAATAAATTCATTTGGGACTTTCTCTGGTTACAGGATAAATTGGAATAAAAGCGAGCTAATGCCCGTGCATGTACAGAATACTGCCTGGTTACAGAACCTCCCTTTTAGTGTATCTTCAGAAAAATTCACGTATTTAGGAATTCAGATCACAAAGTGCCACTCTCATTTATTTAAGGAGAATTTCCCACCACTGCTGTCTAAATTACAATCAAATATACAGTTCTGGAAGACCTTGCCGATTTCATTACTTGGCAGAGTGAATGCTATCAAAATGATTTTCTTGCCCCAATTACTATATTTATTTCAGAACATTCCAGTGTTCCTCCCCAAATCTTTCTTTAAAAAAATAGACTCGATTGTGCTCCCTTTCTTATGGGACTACAAAACCCATAGAATTGGCAAGAAACACCTTTGTAAAGCTAAAATAGAAGGAGGCTTGGCACTCCCGAATTTTTTATCATATTATTGGGCCTCTCAAATCAAGATTATGGCATACTGGCTGGATAACACAGCTACCCCACCAAACTGGCTCGAATTAGAACAAGAGGCATGCCAGCCTAACTCTGTAGGTGCCATCCTTCTGGCACCTTACACTATTGAGAAGTCTTTGTACAATAGCAATGTGATTATCCACAGTACAGTGCGTATTTGGAAACAAATCAAATCACACTTTAAGTTGAAACCCATATTTTATGCTTTACCTATCACTGGAAACCCTACGTTTCCTCCATCCACTCTGGATAATACTTTTAATCTCTGGAAGAACAGAGGCATCCATACAATAGGTGAGTTATACATTAGAGGCATTTTTGCATCCTTTGCACAACTACAGAGTAAATATAATATACCGGGTAGTAGTTTCTTTAGATACTTGCAGATTAGAGACTATGTAAGAAAATATTTGCATAACTTTGAGACTTTTTCGGGCTCCTCTCTTGATAGATGCCTCCGGCCCACGACTTGCTCAGAAAAATCGATATCTTACATATATGACACTTTGCAGTCTATCAACCCAGTGAACTCCATTTTAATAAAAACAAAATGGGAGGAAGAAATGGGCACTGAGATCCCGGACCCTCTATGGGAAAAGAGTTTGGAACATACTCATCGTTGTTCTAATAATGCTAGGCACTGCCTAATTCACTTTAAGATTCTACATCGTCTTCACTATTCTAAGGAGAGGTTACATAGAATATACCCTGAGATGTCCCCTATTTGTGATAGATGCCTTGTTGCAGAAGACACGTTGCTTCACAGCTTCGTCCTGTGTCCCAAAGTTAAGATCTTTTGGTTTAACATCTTCAATTTAGTCTCTAAAATTCTTAACATACAGTTGGAGCCTAATCCACATATTATTATTTTGGGAATTTCAGAGGATACTAAAAGGTTAAATAACTACCAACAATGTTTCCTCTCCTATAGTCTCATCATCGCAAAGAAGCTACTTCTCATGAATTGGAAAAAGAAAGAAACACCCACCACAAAGATGTGGCTTAGTGATCTTACTAACACTCTCCATTTTGAGAGAATAAAATATACTCTTATGGATAAACTTCCACACTTTGAAAAAATTTGGTCACCTCTCATTCACTATCTCACACCTGGTAGTGGAAATTAATGTTTCCCCCTAACTATAATATAGTATTTAGACGGAAAGGTAAGGCTGGGTAGGGTGGGAGGGAGGGATTTATTTAGGTTTTGTTTTTGTTTGTTTATCTTTCTGTACTCTGTAATACATGTGTATTTGTTCTTCATTTACCATTGTTATGTGTTCTAAAAAAGAAAAAGAGGACAGTATGTCCTACTGCACACAGTTCTTTATGGATATACATTGTACTCGTGTGTATGATGTGGATAATGTAACATTGTTGCAGTGTGCTCCAATAAAAATATTTGAAAGGTAATACAACTTCTTACAATAGCGCTCTCTACGCACTTTGATACTTCTGTACTGCGAACGTGGTCCGAAAAACAACAGTCCCATCAATAAACCCGCCCCCGTCTATCACTTCAGAACTTTAGTTCCTATCTGAGCTATGACTCACTTCGAACCGTAACATCAAAGAAACCAAATAAAACAAAATAAAGGCAGTATGAAATTAAATTGTTCTCAAGTCTTACTATTTATGAATATGTATTAACTTGTATGCGTATTAACTTATGTATTTATTGATTGTCGTTGATGGCAGCTACACTCCCACCAAATCACTTGTGATTTCACTCATAACTTGCAGACTAGTATGGATGATAATAAGACTCTTAGCAAGAAAAAATGCAGTTAGACTGCATCACTCTGCTTCAAGCAAGGAAGGTCTTATGGATGGGCCTCTCCAGGTAGACCAACTTTCCAAGACGCTTTCCTTGCTTATCCAGTGTCCAGAGTCACTGATCAGCAGCTGTAGGTTCCTCACACATCCATCTTCACCAGGATAAACCTTTGTGACCTTTGCCAACTTCCACTCAGTTCTGGGTGCAGTGTCGTCTTGCACAATCACTATGTCATTGATCCTCGCATTCCTGTGTTTCCTTTGCCATTTCTGTCGCTGTTGCAGGTTCAACAGATACTCTTTCCTCCATCTGGACCAGAATTCATTGGCCAAGTATTGCACCTTGCGCCATCTTTTACAAAGATAAAGGTCTTCCTTTACGAACTCTCCAGGAGGTGGAAGAATGATGGAGGATTTCATTGTCAGGATGTGATTGGGTGAAAGAGGTTGTGGTCCTGTGGGATCATTCAATAAATGAGCTGTCAATGGTCGGCTGTTGACGATTGCCATGACTTCATAGAAATAGGTCCGTAGTGATGAACTGTCAAGTCTTCGGGAAGACTGATCAAGAATGGATGTCAACACACTTCTTATTGTCCGAATTTGCCTTTCCCAGGCTCTGCCCATGTAGCTTGCAGACGGTGGATTCATAACAAACTCACAGCCTAACACCTTTAGGCGTTCTTGGTCCATCTCCTTTAATGCCTCTAGGAACTCGCGTCTAGCACCAACAAAATTAGTGCCTTGGTTACAACGGAGTTGTCTGACATTTCCACGTAGGGCTATGAAAGCACGGAGAGCGATGATGAAAAAGTATGTGGTCATCTCTTCAAGAAGTTCTATGTGAACAGCCCGAGAGCATAGGCATGTAAACAGCAGCCCATATCGCTTCAACTCCTTCCTTCCGTCCTTAATATAGAATGGACCGAAACAGTCCATTCCGCAATACGAGAACGGGGGAGTTTCTTCCATACGTTCACGAGGTAAGTCTGCCATTTGTTGTTGCTCTGTAGACCTTCTAAACTTTCTGCACTTGACACACTTGTAGATGTAAGATGACACAGCATGACTGCATCCAAGTATCCAGAATCCATTTGCTCGTAGCTCGTTCACAGTTATGCCACGCCCTTGATGTTGCACTTGATGATGATAATGCTTTATGAGCAATCTTGTTATGTGACTTGTGGCAGGTAAAACAGCTGGATGTTTAACGTGATGGTGCAAGTCAGCATGTTTAAGCCGACCTCCCACCCTGAGAATTCTCTGTTCATCCAGGAAAGGATTCAATCTGTGTAGCCTGCTGGCTTTTGCCTGTCTTGTAATCTCCTTCCCATGTTGGAGACTCTGGATTTCTTCAGAAAAGGCTTCCTTTTGGACAAGTCCAATGATGGTAGCTTCAGCATTGCTTCTCTCCATTAGACCCGTGGCTTCATTAGTTCTTGGTATTGAACCCTTCAGCTCCTTGGCACATCGCATGAGACGAGCGATGGCCTTGACTAACCTTGTCCAACAGGAAAACTTAAGGAAGCGGTCCAGCAGCGAAACTTCTGTCGCTGTGGTCTTGTGTACGAAGATGTTGCATGCTTCAGGGTCCTCCACTGCTACATCTCCCAACCCAACATCTCCACTGGGAAGTTCTTCATGCCAGAGAAAGTCTGGGCCAGAAAACCAGTTGGAGGCAATGAGCTCCTTCGCCCTCAGGCCTCTCGACGCATGATCGGCAGGATTGTTTTCAGAGCTAACATGTCTCCACTGATCTGGTCTGGTACTGTCTTTAATCCGCTGGATGCGGTTTGCCACAAAAACATGGAATCTTCTCGCATCATTGTTGACATAACCCAAGACAACTCTTGAGTCTGTCCAGAAGACTTCTTGAGCATCTATTTCCAACTCCTTTCTGAGCATGTCACGCGTACGCACGGCAACAACTGCTGCTGATAGCTCAAGTCTTGGCACAGTTGTAACTTTAGTGGGGGCCACTCTGGCCTTACCCATCACTAAAGAACAGTGGATTTGTCCGGTTACGCTAATTGCCCTCAGGTAAGTACATTCTCCGTACCCTGTGACACTTGCATCGGAGAAGTAATGGAGCTCATACCTTTGGACTTCCTTGAAATCTGCAAGGAGGTAACATCGCTGAAT
This sequence comes from Eutrigla gurnardus, assembly GCF_963514095.1. Taxonomy (NCBI): domain Eukaryota; kingdom Metazoa; phylum Chordata; class Actinopteri; order Perciformes; family Triglidae; genus Eutrigla; species Eutrigla gurnardus. The sequence continues at coordinate 23,531,459 of NC_139937.1, read as the reverse complement.
CTTGACATCTGCTAGGTTCTTCAAGTCAAAGAGCCAGCACTCCCACCGTGGTCTTAGATCATCTGGTAGCGGATCATCCCATCCAACCTTATCCCGACACATCTGCTGTAGGATTTGCTTCCCAATCAGAATAAAGGGTGCGACAAAGCCTAATGGGTTCGAAGATGGAGGCTACTGTCGACAAGACTCCTCTTCTTGAAAGTGGGCGTTCATTCACCACTACTCTGAAGCTGAAGTGATCTGACGTGACGCACCAATTGTCACCTAGGGCTCTCTCCGTCTGTGGTTCACCCAGGGCCAAATCGGGACTTCTTGAAGCGTCAGCACAGTCTTCTTTTGGAATGGATGCAAGCACTTCTTGGCAGTTGGAAATTAACTTGTGGATGCGCAGTTTTCCAGAACCGCAGAGCTGTCTGGCTTCATTAACTAACTGTTTGGCTTCTTCATCTGTTGAGACACTTATCAGGCCATCATCCACATAAAAGTTCCTTTCAATGAAGCGGATAGATGTTTCACTAAATCGTCCTTGTCCTTGTGCGGCAACATGCTTGAGGCCGTAGTTTGCACAGCCAGGTGACGAGGCTGCACCAAATAGGTGCACTTTCATCCGGTAGACTGATGGCTCTGACTTAAGGTCTCCGTTGTCCCACCACAGGAATCTTAGGTAATCTTGATCTTCTGTTCTTACACGAAATTGATGGAACATGCGTTCAATATCACACATCACAGCTAGTGGGCCCTTACGAAACCAACAGAGAACACCTACTAGAGTATTAGTTAACTCTGGTCCAGTGAGTAGATGGTCATTTAATGATACACCTTCAAACCTTGCAGAACAATCGAACACCACACGGATCTTCCCCGGTTTCAGAGGGTGATAGACCCCATGGTGAGGAATGTACCAGCAAGGGCTCTGGTGGACTTCGTGTTCTGGAACTTTCTCAGCATCTCCACAGGCTATGATGTCACTCATGAATGCAACATAATCCTTGTGGTATTGCTTGTCCTTCTCAAAACTTCTTTTCAGGCACCTGAGTCAGTGATCTGCGCACTTCACATTGTTTGGCAGACATGGTTTCTTTTCCTTAAATGGCAGGGGCATTTCACAGCGTCCATCTGCCTGTATCCTTATACCCTCCTCCATTATTGAGATGAAGCGAAGGTCTTCCTGAGAGAAATGAGCATCTTCCACATTCCTTTCACTAAAATCTGACTCAAGAGCTTTCCGCACATCTGTAGGAGCGACGAGTTCCTTGACTTGCGTTCTGCATATGTACTGAACTTGACTTGTTAGGTTAACAGGTGACTGTAGACAAGGTGTAACCTGTCTCACAACGATTCGATGGCTGCTTCCAAAGGCATCGCCGTAATCAACACAGGGGTTGACGCAACCAACTATGCTCCAACCAAGATCGGTTCTTACTGCAAATGGCTCATCATCCTTGCCTGATACAACTTCTCTGGGCAACAGGGCTTGAGAACAGTTGTACCCTATGAGCCGATGTCACAGTCTATTAAAGGAGCAATTTCTTCAGCAAGGTGCTCTAGGTGCGACCATGCTCTTGCTGTTTTAGACGTAGGAATGTGACTTAGACTAGCAGGAATAAACTCTCGGGAATAGGTCACTGGAAGAGGGATTATCTTGGAGGACTGAAAGCCTCTGACCTGCAATCCAGTTAACTTCTGACTTGGAATAACAGTTTGTTTGGATGAAAGTGTGGAGAGCTTTAATTGTACACAGGCTCCCTGTGTGTATCAAGAGTCTCTGCCTTTTCTTGTAGGATGAAGGTGCTATCGCTCTGACTGTCCAGAAGAGCATATACAAGAACTTCAGTCTCTGGTTTACTTGTTGTTGACAGCCAGACTGGCACTATTGTGGATGCATATGTGCTATTCCTGTTTTGTGTCACTTGATTAGACGTAGCCATGTTCGATACTTCACTCTCTTTAGACTCTGTCCATTCATTTGACCTTTCTTTCTCCTTCAGGTGTTTTCCACTCTCTCTTTGTCCATGAACTTGATGTTCCTTCTTTCCTTCCGCCTTGGTGCGGTCTTCATGTAAACATGTGGGATGTTTCCCCTTGCACACGTTACAAACACTTCTTCTTTCACAACTCTTTGAATGATGTCCCAGCTGTAAACATCCAAAACACAATTTCTGTGTTTGCACATACTTAACTCGATCACTGACAGACTTCTCCATGAACTTTCGACACGTCTGAATGCCGTGATTTGACTTCTCACAAAACATGCACACCTTAGCGTCGCCCCTTTGTACCTTGGTGTCTGGTTTCTCTTCAGATCCACTTGCTAGCACCTTTGCACCAACACTTCGGACCTTGGGTGACTTCACCTTTTCACCATCACCAGACTTCAGAGCATAAAGAGATGTCATGGGGTTACAAGCTATCTTGGCCTCTCTAGCCACAAATTCAACAAACTTGCTGACGCTTGGAAAGGACCGAGTGTCTTCTTCAAGTTCAATGACCTTTCTGTTCCATCTGGCGGTTAACCAGTCAGGAAGCTTGCTAAGCATTTTTTGGTTTTCGCTACAGTTGTTTAGGACTTCAAGACTCTTGATGTGAGACATTGCTGCTTGACAGCCTCGTAGGAAGTCTGCGAATTCTCTTAATTCAACACTGTCTTTGGGTCCTATTTTTGGCCAGGAATTCAGTTTGTCTCGGAATGCTTTAGCAACCACGAAGGGGTTGCCATATCTTTCTTCCAATATTTCCCATGCTGACTCGTAGGCCTTGTCAGTGCCCAGCAGGAAATAACTTTCAATTGCTTTCTTCGCAGGTCCTGTGACATATTTGCGGAGGTAGTAAATCTTTTCATTTACAGGAATGTTCTTCCGACCTATAAGGGTTTGGAACGACATCTTCCAGTCTTTGTATCTTATTGGGTCTCCATTAAAGGCAGGTGGCTCTGGCACTGGGAGACGGCTTGCATTTATGGACTCTGCTATTGCTTCGGCAAGTATTATTGTGCCACTGTCTTGATAAGTGGGCCTAGCAGGTTCATGGCTTGTGGTGTGGTGTCTTCTTATAGCAGGCTGTGAAGGCATATGATGCTCGAGAAGAGTCTTTGGTTTGGGTGAAAGCCCTAACAGGTTATGATTATGTAGAAGCTCTGATATCTCTTCATCTGAGCTTGCATCTTGTTCATAAACTTGTAGTCTTGCCTTGGCAGCATTCATCCTTTTAGTTGTTTCTAAACGTTCTAACTGCCTGCGCTCCTCTTCTAGCAACCTTTGTCTTTCAGCATTTTCTGCTTCTTGTAGTGCCAGTTTCTTTCTGTTCTCAGCTTCAAGTCTTTCAAGCTCTTGTTCTTCATGCTCCATTTCTTCCAAGACTTTCAAGGTGGCTTGGGTTGCAGCTAACTCTGCTGCTGCTTCCTGTTTCCTTGTGGAGGACAGGCTTGAACGTCTTGATGCCTTACTTGAGATATGTCCAGAGCTTGAGCCTTGGTGGCTTGAAATGGACCCTTGGGATTCCATAGATGAAAAGACTGAGCCGGTGTTAGTCCATGGTGCTTGCCTTGAATCCTTATTCATGTTGTCCTCAAGAAGACCACGTAGCCGCTCCATGATCTGCCTTGATACAGCGTCACAAGTGTCTACCCGACGGCGGGTGTCTCCATCAGGAAGGCTGTGTTGTCGTACATCTTCATAGCGTTGCTTTACCTCTAAATCAGCAGAATGAATTTTAGCCTTGAGGTCTTGTAGCACATCGCTTGAGGATTGTAGGTTGAGTACCTTTCTAGCCTCCTTAGCAAGAACTTTCCACTTATCATAGGTTTTGATGAAGTGATGTTGAAGCTTTTTCAATTCATCATTATGGAGTTCTTGACCCTTTTCAGTAAGTTTTCTTTTTCTCTGACTTCTTTCTAATGCCTTCTCTGAAGCACTGTTGGTTTCCATATTTAATTCAATTTCGTTTGAAGGGTTTGATTCGAAAGGTTCATTGTCAATGTGTTCGGACATCTGCTCTTCACTCTCACTCCTCATGCCTGGGTCTTGGGTTTTAGTTGCAAGGTCTTTACCATCCATTTTTGCATATTACTGTTGGTGGTTAGTGTGCCCTTTTATGTTAATCAGGCAGGGCTTCTAAATGTGCTCTAAATGTGTATTGATGTAAATGCTTTAAACTGTGTAAATAAAGGTAAGAGTGTAAATAGTGGAGTGGCTTTAAGTAGCCTAGCTTGCTTGTATCTTGAATTAATACAATGAATATGAATGAATGAATATTCCACTATAACAAATAACTTAAATTATTAGCTTGTTAACTTGTTAGCATGAGGTTCAAATACAATAACATCAATACGAAACCACACTGATACAAATGTCACGTCATAAATACCAACACAATGCTCTTAAGTTACCAGTGCGTGTAGTCTTTGATGCGCCGTCTACCGTGAAACGTCCGCGAAACTTGCTTGTAGCTCCAGATGCGCACAGTCTTTGATGCGCCGTCTACCGTGAAACGTCCGCGAAACTTGCTTGTAGCTCCGTACGTGCAGTCTTTGATGCGGCATCTACCGTGAAGTCCGCGAAACTTGCTTGTAGCTCCGTCGACAGCGGGCGAAGATCATCATCCCACCTCGCGTCGCGCTGGGTGAGTTCTCACTGTTACTCCCCTCAAGCAGAAAATTACGAAACCAAGTCGTTCCTCTGTGTTAACTGGCATTTATTACACACTTATGTGCAACGGTGTGCCGTGAGAACTGACATACAGAAACAGAAATACAAAAGAAACAATTACTCACTTATCAAGGCCATATACATAGCGCTACATGATGTCACGTTAGCTTAAACATAGCCACTGTACCTCATTGGCCGCTTTGCTTGAGGAAAATAAAAAACAGGTCTTCAGTTCTTCTTTAAAGGTAAAATCCTCTCTTTAACGTAATGCACAAAATGAACTTTGGTAATACAACTTCTTACAATAGCGCTCTCTACGCACTTCGATACTTCTGTACTGCGAACGTGGTCCGAAAAACAACAGTCCCATCAATAAACCCGCCCCCGTCTATCACTTCAGAACTTTAGTTCCTATCTGAGCTATGACTCACTTCGAACCGTAACATCAAAGAAACCAAATAAAACAAAATAAAGGCAGTATGAAATTAAATTGTTCTCAAGTCTTACTTTTTATGAATATGTATTAACTTGTATGCGTATTAACTTATGTAGGCCTATTTATTGATTGTCGTTGATGGCAGCTACAACAACCTTGAATGCCGATATCAGCAGAGGAACTACAGGGAGCCTTCACATGCACATCCTGGGGCAATAAAAGCCTACACACAGGTCCAGCAACAGGTATCGTTTACTGGTAGGAACATGAGGAATTCCTAGTTTTACATCGTCAAGCTGATTAAAGCTACTAAAACATTGCATCTATGTTTGTTGTTGTGAGTTTCTCTTTTTGGGGGGGTGAACCAGGGTCTAATGCAGGACTTTATCGCCAAAATGGACCATCCCATCCATAGTCATGGCAGGTCTATGTTCTGTTACCAACTGGTATGGAGGGTTTCTTCTTCTTCAAGGTTTATTGCTGGTAAGAAAACAATAAATTCACCCATTAGCGCCACCAACTGTTTCTTCTTCTTCGTCTCTGTAGCTGTGTGTACCATTACCGCCCTCTGGCGGCCGTCCAGCATAGCAACACTGACACCGCCCGGTCTGCACATCACAGCCAAGTAAACGGAGAAGAAGGCTCGAAGGGGAAGACACACTTCAAACACTTTTTCACTTTTCAAGAGAGCAACAGAGTGCTGTCAACTTCAATGATGCGATCAATGATTTGCCGCAATCATAAAAAGTGGACGGACTCTGACAGCTGAAGTTACGAGCTGTTTAAAAAAAGGTTTGTAAAACGACATTTACTTCTTTTTGTTCTTTTCTTACTTTCACTTCCGTATTTTGAACTTCTTGTTGGATTTTAACGTTAAAACGGTGTGAGAACGCTTTCCTGATGACATCACCGTTGTTACTAATGATGCATTAACTAAACTGAGATGTTTTCACCAAACCGTTTGACAGTTTGGTGAAGTTGGAGATATTCAGAGAGTCGAACTTCCGGGATCAATAAATAAGAAGTGAAACGTTTTTCAAACACAAATGATGGCTCTGACCGTAATATCATAGACTACGAGCTACAAGGACCAAAACCCCGATTTATTATACAAAAATAAACCGTCTGATAAACCGAGCTGAACGAAGAACATTGATCTCTATGCGCAGCCGGGCGAATGCGCAGGGACCGTCTGCAAATTGCAAGACAAGAGCAAGAAGCTGCAAACAAAAATCAATAACTAGAGATAGACCGATATGGTTTTTTCAGGGCCGATACCGATACCGATTATTAGTAGTCAAGGAGGCCGATAACCGATATTCGGAGCTGATATTCATTTGCAGTAAAAGTGAAAATACTGGTGTCAAAATTTTGAATAATACAAACACCAACACTTAACTTCTTTTAAATGCCTTTAAGCATATGTTTATTAAACAGCTTTTCAGAATTGCAACATGTATAGTATAATAATATTAATAATAATATAATAATAATAAGCTGCTTCTGTCTATGAAATATGGATATTATTTTGGGTAGTGTCCATGGGCGTTTTGTTTTGCCAACAATGGTCCTTTCCTCTCCCTGCCCTAAATATCTGTGTATATAGTGTACTTCTTCTGTGCCATTTATGTATTTATCTTTCTCTTTCACTACAGTAACTTTTTGACCGTCATTTGCTCTGAACTCCTCCGTGTCTCCCGTTTGGGCAAACACAACAACTCACGGCCAAGTGTAAATCAGGCTTTCTGATTGGCTGTAAAAGCCGCTACGGGAGCCAATAGGAGTGTCCGAGACATAAAACGTAACTCTATACGTCACTAGCAAGATGGCGGATGAGAAGTGATCGACGATATACATAAACAAACGGAGAAATGCGCCACGGAGACGAGGAGACATCTAGTCACATATTTTACAACTTTACCCATTCGTTTTGTTGTCAGAAATAAATCGCTCACATGGGCAAGCAGGGTACCGTTATTTAGCCCCGTTTCTCTAGTTTAAGAGGAAAAAAAACGCATGTTTCTAGCGCAAACCATTACGGAGTTATGACGCTCTAAAGACATGATATTTTGTAGGTATACGCTACAATGGGTCTCAGTTAACAGACACCTCTGGAGGGACTGCGAGCAGAGCTGCCGCTTATGTTTGTGTTTTGGGCTCATGGTAACGTTACTAGTAGTTGTGAGTTGTAAAGGACTGGGATGTTTATTACAATTTCAGGAGAGTCTGCTGCGTTAACTTATCTTCGAAACGTATATCTGCCCTCCGCAGCTTCTCCACTCGGCGAAACTTTTTCTCCTCGCCGCCGCGTGTGTGAGCAGCACTGAGCATGCACAGCTTTCACTGCTGATTGGCTGTTACCCATGCCATGGCTCTGTGTGTAACCAATCAGATGGTGCTGTGGGTGGGACAATGCTGGAGACAGAGTAGTGGCTGCAGACAGAGAGGCGGCTCCATCAGAGCCAAAAAAACCCAGTTTTAAATTGATCTCTTATCGGCCGTCGGATTAAAGAAAAAGGCCGATGCCGATTTGCGTCAAAATGCTGAATATCGGCGCCGATAATCGGCCCGGCCGATAATCGGTCTATCCCTATCAATAACTCCACTGTTATACAGTACAGAGACTCCAAAATCACTACACACATCAAGGGGCTCCTTATGGTCATACTACAACAGCTATTTTGAAAATATGTGCCTTTTTATAATTTTGGTGGTTTTTAATGGTATTAATCATTAATATCTTCCTATATTAATCAATAACTCCACTGTTACACAAGAAAATATATTCATAATTAATACCAATGAAAGAATGACCATAACAAGACCCTTGATTGTGTGTAGTCATTTTGGAGTCTCTGTACTTGTTAATCAAAAACAAGTTTTTTTGTTGTTGAGGTTGATGAGGACCAATGGTGCAACTTGATCAGTCAGTTACTTTCTTACTTACTTACTGAGCCACAGAGCCACGGTCCAGCCAATAATCTTAATCTAATCTAATATAATAATCTTAAATACTGTGTCAGGCTGAATAAGTACAACATTGTAGTTTTAAAAACTACCACCCACTGCTTTGTACCTTTACGGAGCATCACAAGCTCGTTATGTGCCATGCACTCCTGGAAGTTTTAATTTTGGCTGTGCCTCTATAATCAGACACATTCCTATATTGGTATTTTTTTAATGATTTAATTTTGTTTCGGCGTTGCCATATAACTGAGCCTTAATGTGTTTACCTATTCAAATTATTGCTTTTCTTGGTGTTCTGATTGTTATAGTAAGACAGCATTCTGTGAATGATGTAAGTGTTCATGAGACAACAGAGGTCTGCATGAAGCCTGTGAACAAGAAGTGTTAATATTCCCTCATTTTATTTTACAGCTACTTGATCCTCAGTGGCAGCGACTGATAGAAAAACAATGGCCGAAGGTAGGAGCGCCGGTATTCTCTCACACAGCTGTTACTCAAAAAAGCAAGAACATGCAACATGTTGTTCAAATGTAGTGACAAATACATATATTTGATATATAATATGATGATATTATGATGTAATATATGGAATGGAGTGTAAGAGAAAGAGTTAAATAGCTAAAAACAAAGCAAACTGAGAATAGACACGCAGTGTTTACGTTTACTCACTAGTGCATGATTGTGTCTGAAAGTAGTCCATAGTACATAACGCAGTATTCACTCATGGTATTTCACGACAGTCGACCACACATCACAGAGCCCTGCTGGTTTTTAGGATTTCTTTAGCCTTTTTGAAGAATTAAAGCTATATATTTGATTTACAGCCACAAACTTAGGATAACATTTGAGCATTTGAGAAGTCTGAACCTATGTAAGTCTATTTGTGTGTGTGTGTGTGTGTGTGTGTGTGTGTGTGTGTGTGTGTGTGTGTGTGTGTGTGTGTGTGTGTGTGTGTGTGTGTGTGTGCGTGTGTGTGTGTGTGTGTTGAAGTGTGAGTAGACATAATCAATTTTAATTTTCCATGAATTTGTTTCAGCTACGGGACCCTCGACAGGAGTTCCTGGTGTTGATACCGAGGGGGAAGATGAACATGGAGGTAATATGACGTCTTCACACCAAAGGCCTTTCAGTTTGTCTGTGATCAGTTGCTGATCAGATTGTCTGGAAACCCAGAATCTTAATTTGAAAAAACTCCTAATTTAACCGTTCGCCTGGCTCAGTCCAAAGTTTAAAAACCTTCCAACCTCAGTAAGACGCTAAATCTTGTTGAATTGTAACAATAAAAACAAACTTTGGAGGGACGAGTTGTTCTCCTGTGCCTCCAGTCTTTATGCTAAGCTAAGCTAAATGTCTCCTGGCTTTGTGTTTCGTACGGGGACGTTGATTTAATCAAATATTTAAAACCTGAGTTACAGATGTTACTGTCTGAATATAAATCTACAGGACAAATGAAGTGCAGCGAAAGCATTTGAGAGCTCTGTATGTAAGTCTTCTGTGTGTGTGTGTGTGTGTGTGTGTGTGTGTGTGTGTGTGTGTGTGTGTGTGTGTGTGTGTGTTGAAAATACTAGCAGACATAAACACTACGATCGTTTGAAATTGTGCAATTTTAATTTTCCTGAATTTGTTTCAGCGCGACCCAAGATTCCTTACGTTGATGCCAAAGGTTCAGTGATGGGATGTAATATGACGTCTTCTGTGCAAATACCTTTCAGGGTGCCGCTCTTCCCCTCTTCAGATCCACCCGTCCCTCTGCCTCAGTCCAAATATGGTCAGGTCCCTTCACTGGTTGCAAAACTTCCAAGATGGCGACGGCCAAAATGCCGACCTCGAGGCTTCAGAACCGTAGTCCACACACCAACGGGTGACGTCACCACGACGACGTCCGCAGGAAATCACACAAGCCAGGAAGTGAAGTGATCTGAACCGAGGGGAGAGAGGAGTGACAAAATAAAACAGGAAAGACTAAACATGAATGAGTGATTTGAAGCTCCGAACCGAATGTCAGGGCGGACTATGCGAATGTGACCAGACCACGTTGAGTAGAATTATTTGTCAGCAACAACGCCACCCTGGGAGTCTAATACCCCGAGACACAAGAACGATACACTAGATTGTACTGATATTAGATACCAATTTGCACAGGGTCGAATACAACAGGCGGAGACGTGAATTCCAGTGAAAACAAATGTAAGTTTATTGAAGGAACCGGTTTAAGAGATAATGGGGAAACTTCGCTGAAAGAAAACTGGCGTGAGTTAGAAAAATATAAAAATATGTTTTATTATAATCTTTTCCTATACCACATGATTAAATAATTATAATACGCATCAGCTGGAATATACAATAGTCAAGGGAAAGGAAGAAACCGGCAGGCGGGGTTTACCTGGAGGGGGGAAGCAGACTATCTGGAAGAGGTGTCCGCACGTGCACGCTCACTGCAGAAAGGTGTCACCCCCTGTCACAGAAAACCACCACCAGCACTCTCCCTAAACACTCCAAGGTGACGTTTACAAGCCCACCACCAGGTGACTAGCAACCCCCGCCGAAGGGAAACCACAGGCCTGCCAAAGCATAAAACAATCAAAAACACACCGTAGCCACACCAGCATAGGTACTCTATAGCACATACAAATATGACGGCTAGTTAAACAGCAGCACTAGCGGCGAGATCATGCGACAAACATGCAGTCAAAAGCACCACAAACAAATAAGAGATAACACTGCACTACACACACACAGCAAACTAGCAGCATGCATTCGGATAAGCGGGGCAAGTGCTGCACGCAAATAAACCGGACAAAGCACATGCGTAAAGAAAAGCCAACAGCAGGCGGGCAAACAAAACAAACAAATAAACACCCACCGCGACGCAGACGGGCATCGGTAGGCTAAGCTAAAAATAAAACAATTGGGAGTGAGCCAGAATGGAACGTTACAACTATGGACAAGACAGCAGTGTGACCACACTAGACAGGCGAGCTGGACTAAGCCATGCTACCTGCAACGTAGATAGCAAACATTTAGCTATACAGGAGGGATCATGGCAACGACTACAGTAACAGTCGGGTTTCATACATACCAAACAGAGCCGACGCTCGTAGTCGCTGATTAGGGGACGCTGAACAGGAGCCGGGCGTAATCACGATCAGCTGCAGGTATACATAAGTAAAGATGACAATTAAAACTCCGTGCACCGACTAAGGGGAGATAAAGCCTTAAACCCCCCCCCCCCCCCCCCCAACACCAGCATCATCAGTAAATCTCACCAGCATGTCGTAGTTTTCAGAATATGTTGTACGCTTGAAACCTCTGACTGCTCCATCCCAGACATTAGCCCTTGAGATGTTCAACCTGCTGACCCTTTTGTGATCAATAGGAAGTGACAGGTTTGCCACAGGCAGTGTAATGTTCATCTCCTTCCTGTAATGACAGAAAATTATCTAATTAATGGATATCCCACACAGTGAACCCTTTTAGAACAATTATGTATATACCAGCAACATTTAACAGCAAAAAAATGGAATGCCAGTCAGAAGTTCTTACACTGCAGTGTGTTGGAAATTCTCAACATTGACCGCAACCAGCTCCTCGTCAATTCCCTCAACACCTGGTGCATACAGGTCCGTGTATTTACTGTTGGAAAATTACAATCTCCACATTAAAACGTCTTACAAACATAAATTTCTCCCCAATGAATTATGAGTCTCTATCATTTGCTACATACCTGTAGCAAGAAGTCTTGGCTGGATTTATTTCAGGTGGATCCATATCTTCAGCATCAAATCACTGATTCTTGAGATTAGGGACAAAAGTACTTTTGAAAAGTGAAAAACAAAAAATCAATGCCACATTAATTTGAATTGGATGTCTTCATAAACACAGGTCTCATCTATCTACCATGAAAAGGAACAGGCAATTTATTTAACCAATTTTTATAAAAAATTATATTTACTCAGTGAGTAACTTGACATTTGTCAACTCCGTCGGACACATGAAAATATGTTTTTTGTGTGTTTGATCAATTCACCAACACTGTGAAATCTTTAAGTGTGTAGAAATGGTGTGCCTTAACAAGCTTAAGTGATAAATTGCATTATATACACTTTTAATATTATTTTCCATTGTTTTGAAATGAGCCATTTTAAATTACCTTCATTTCGTTGAGTATTTTTTTCATTTTTATATATACAATCAGTGGTTTTGTGCACAAAAGACACTGATGGATGTAGATAAGTTGGTGTTTTAATATATGTACACAGTCAAATGGGCAACAGAAACATGCATTTTTGTATAAACATGAAAAACCTCCATCTTACGGTGTTGACACACAACTGACGGTGTTGACACACAACTGACAAATTGACAAACTAATGGAGAATCAAACTGATTAAGGATATGTAGCATGTTCTGAACATGGCAAAGGGAGAGACTATCAAGGGAAAGGGTATCAAACTTCAAACAAGGAGTACCTGGTCACAGGATCTTTAAGGCATGCATGAAAAAGTCAAAATGTTCCTGGGGAAATTTTGAACAGACCACAGGGGCTACTGCCGGAGTGTGTACATTATGATGAGATTCTTCAGAGATTTCAAATGAGATGGAGTTGTTTTAGAGGCAAATACAGAGACTGTTTGCTGAAAAACATGAATTTACCTCTAAAACGGCTCCGTCTCGTAACGTTACATTTTCATCACATAGCGTGGTGAATGTTCAGGTCACAAGCATTTTGGAGTTGTTGGATTGTGTATTTGATGAGTTTGATGAGGGAAACCAGGAAATCCCATTAGCCTCCTCAGCATAGCTCTAAGCAGCTAAAAATAGTTTACACCGACAAATAAAGGTAATGAACATGCTGCTGTGAATATAGGGATTATGGGCCAATTTGCCAAAATGTTGAACTGTCCCTTTGTTTTTGGTTTGTTAAGATTTTTTTCTGGCATAGACACCTTTTATCTAGCAGTGGTCAGAGAGGAAACATGGGAGAGAGAGGGGGATGTGACATGCAGCAAAGGACCTCCGGTCAGGATTCGAACCAGGGTCCGCTGCATATATGCGTACATGGCATGTGCTCTAAACACTAGACCACCTGTGGGCGGTGAACTATCCCTATAACTGTAGCTGTGGCCTGAGACTCAGTTAAAGTGTTACCGTGGCAACTTGAAGTCCCCACCAGGCTAAGGGAGACAGAAACGTGGAGAAAAAGAGCCATTTTCTGCTTCTGCGCTGGTCTCACATTTAATAATAAAATAATAATAATACATTTATTTTATATGGCGCCTTTCAGGGCACTCAAGGTCGCCTAACAATCAGAAAACAATGCAAAAACACAATTAAAAACAGGTTTAAAAAGCACAGAGCTTGCAGCAGATTTTCAGTCCATTGGTGAGTATGCCTGTCTAAATAAATTAGTTTTAAGGTGGGATTTGAAGGTGAGAGGTGAGTCCATATTTCTGATGTCCGGGGGAAGGCTGTTCCAGAGGCGTGGGGCGCAGCGGCTGAAAGCTCGAGCCCCCATGGTGGACAGACGTGCAGGGGGGACGTGAAGGTTGATGGAGGAGGCGGATCTAAGTGACCGGGTGGGAGTGTTGATTTGGATGAGGTCAGACAGATATGGGGGGGCGAGGTTGTGTATGGCATTGAATGTATTGAGGAGGATCTTGTATTCAATACGGTGTTTGATAGGGAGCCAATGAAGTTGGTGCAGGATGGGGGTGATGTGACAGATGGCAGGGGTTTTGGTGATGATACGTGCAGCAGCGTTTTGGACCAGCTGGAGTTTATGGAGGAGTTTGTGGGGGAGACCAAACAGAAGGGAGTTGCAATAATCCAGGCGTGAGGTGACCAGAGAGTGGACCAGGATAGCGGTGCTGTTGGGAGTGAGTGACGGGCGGAGGCGGTTGATGTTCCGAAGGTGAAAGTAGGCGGACCGGATGGAGTTATTAGTATGGGTATGGAATGATAGGGTGCTGTCGAGGACGACACCCAGACTCTTGACCTGAGGGGAGGGGGAAACTGAGGAGTTGTCAATGGAGAGGGTGCAACTGGGTTGCTTGGTGAGTGTGGATTTTGAGCCAATGAGGGCTATCTCTGTTTTGTTGCTGTTGAGTTTGGGAAAATGGGAGGAGAACCAGGATTTGATTTCCTGTAGGCAGGCACAGAGGGAGGGGGGTGGGAGGGCGGATGAAGGTTTGGAGGAGACATAGAGCTGGGTGTCGCCCGCGTAGCAGTGAAAATTAATGTTGTGTTTACGGAATATTTGACCAAGTGGGAGGAGATAGATGATGAATAGGATGGGGCCAAGGACAGAGCCCTGGGGAACACCGGAGGAGAGGGGGGAGGTATGGGACGAGAATGATTTTAACTGAATGAATTGAGTGCGGCCGAAGAGATAGGAATGGAACCAGTCTAGGGGAGTGTCGGATATGCCAATGGAGGCTAGTCGGTCGAGGAGGATGGAGTGGGAAATGGTGTCAAAGGCTGCTGTCAGATCAAGGAGGATGAGGATGGATAAATGTCCAGAGTCAGCTGCCATCAGGAGGTCGTTAGTAATTTTTATGAGTGCTGTTTCTGTGCTGTGACGGGGGCGGAAACCGGATTGAAACTGTTCATAGAGGTTATTGTTGGAGAGGTGGGCCTGAATCTGTGATGCAACGACTTTTTCCAGAATTTTTGAGATGAATGGCAGGTTTGAGATGGGGCGGAGGTTATTGAAAATGTTGGGGTCTGTTTGGGCTGTTTCTGACAAAACGGTAGGTCTTATCAGGAAAAAAAACACACATCATCGCTGTAAGGACTTTGTTTCTGCATACAAATACTGGGCAGACATACTGGGTGGATCCCCAAGAAGACATTATGAATGTTCTAATGAGCGGAGGATGGGGAGGTGGGTCGTGGGCACTGACCTAGAATGGGTGGGAATATTCAAATGTGCCTTATTCCTACATCAGAGTAAGCGCCGAAATTGACAGGCTCATCTGAAAAAAAGGGCGGGGTATTTTCAGAAATCCGTTTCTCACTCAAAGAAGCATGTGCGGCCTTATTTCACCAAAGACCCCAAACAACACCCCAAATCCCAGAAAAAGTGGGTTTTGTCATCATATGTCAACTTTAATTCAATCAAAATGTATACTTAGATTATATTATCATGTTATGTAGTTGTTACGCATTAATTAATAAGGATTTGGGAGCACTTTTCCACTCCGTCAGCTCACATGTCAACACCGTCAGATGAAATATCTGACGGAGTTGACGTCTGACGGAGTTGAAAAAATGACATGTTTTTTTCAAATTACTCATATCTAGTAAAAGGTAGCCATTTAGACTTTTCTCAGTTGTCAGATGCCACTAAACTAAACCTAAATACCAACTTTTATTTCAAAATTATTGATTGAAATCACCCCTAATTTGAAGACAGTGTTGACACACACTAGCTGTGACCTCAGAGATTTCAACTTGTTTGCTGAATATTTTTAAAAATGTAAAACTTACGAGACCATGTGTTGGACTGCTGCATCCATCAGCAGGAAGGAGTCAAAGGGGGTCCTCAGGGTTAAAGCTGACCAAAAAATGTTTGATTTATTTAGAATTTGAAAAATATCTCACGGAGTTGACATGAATTAAGGACAAACTTTGAGAGGCTGTTGTAAATGTATAAAATAATGGAATGTCCACTTTAAATGTTTTGTGGTATTTTATTAAGCTATACAATTAACCTCATATTAATATTTGGACATTTTGGGCATTTTAAAACACTTATTTTCGGCAGTTTGATACTGTGACCTCTACGGAGGACGAGTTCATTTGCATGGGCTTTCATAGTACAGTGCTGGTATTTTATCAAATGACTATGAAATAATATAAATATATACAAAACTAAGGGTGTACACATACAAAAGTCTTTCATATCCAACTTTTAAAGCCTTTTTAAAATAAATAATTTATTGTTTTTTAAGACAAATTGCAACATTTTGATGTGGGACATGTTTTGTCCCTTATCTCAAGAATCAGTGAAATATTACTATCTGAATTATTACTGTCCTTCAGGCAAGATTACTAGTGGTTGATTACCACTAGAAAGGACCTCTCATGAAATCTCTTTGACTCACTCTTTGACAAAGGCTGGGTGCCAAATATGTACTGACCTTTCATCTTCAAGTGTGTCTTTGGAGTACTTTGGTTTTGTGGTTCAAAAACCTGACAGGAAAACAAATTTATCAACAATTTATAATAGCTTCCATAACTCTTCCCTTATCATATACAGTATATATTAATGGTGATAGGTTGTCACTATAGGTTGTCAGTTTTGACATAGACAAATACATTCATTCACGTGTATATATTGATAATTAGAAAAAAAAATTCTTACCACAGTGTCAGCTCGATCGAATTCAGCTGTCCTCCTTGAAGTGATGACAATTTCAGAATCAGAGTCTGAGGTATCATCCACGGCTGTAAAAACAAAAAGAATTCCACAGATCATGTTGCTAATGTTGATATATCCTTCAGTGCAGCGTCTAAAATATATAAAAATATTGAATCATGAGATCTACTAACCTCCTTTAAAATGTTTTTCAAGGCAAATGAAAAAGGTGATCCTGCAATATGGCCTCCCGAGTTCTTTTTTATATTCTGCCAATTTGAATGGCTTTTCTGACCCAGGCACATGGATCACCTCTGAGCAGTCTGGATACAAAAGGACATACGTTCCTTCTGGCATGTCCTTGTTAAATGTTCTCATCTTCTGGACTGCTTTTTTCAGGACATCAGGTGCTTCTATCTCTGGGTCTTCAAATAATGGGAGTGTTTTCCCTCTTAGAGGTTTTAGATCAGTCCCATTTGGCACCATCAATCCAATGTTTATCTAAAAAATGAAAAAGGTAAGGTTAATTTCATGTACTACACATAGTAATATAAAAGATTATACATACACCAGTGTTTCCCATTAATTATGGAGAACATGGAGGAACGTCCCATTGATTATGGAGAATGCGATGTCCCTCCATGTTCTAATTTATGCCACCACAGTTTCATAGTTAGCCGAACATAACTGTAAACAACACTCCAGATCGTTACACTGTTGTGCCGAGTTGCTTCAGCAAAGCATCTCGTCTTGCACGAGTGCGACAATGTTGTAAAATCTACGCACAGATTCCCGTGTCAAATATATAAGTTCTCTTATATAGATCCATTTTTGAGTTATCCCGAGTCAGGCAGTCGAGTATTGATAAGCTAATACAGCAAGTACAGCCTACCTGGACGCGTTTTCGCTCTTTAGCCCGCTGTCTTCCTCTTGGCCCGTAGTTAAAAGACTGACGCTCCTTGGACTTGGAACTTCTGTACTCCAGAAACTGCTTATATGATGGGCAAGGTTTTTCTGCTAAAATTAACAAAACCAAAGTAATAGAAAGTTAGCAGCCGCTAATCAATAACATTGTTTACGTTGATTGACTTACGATTATTACGGATACGGATTATTAGCCGTACGGATAGCTACGGCTATGCTACACTTACTTTGTTTAGCATTATCCGGCAGTTGAGATGTCCCCTGTGCGGCTGGTCCTTCCGTCTGAGCTGCGGCATTCAAAAACTCCAAAGACCGACCACACGGAAAACAAAACGGCGTTAATCGGCTCATATGTTCGCCACAAAACGGGCAAAAGACTGCTTGCCCGCCGTCCATCTTGGGTCACCTTATTACTTCCGGTTCTACTCGCCAGTTGGTACATTCCCTTTCCGGTTGCAAGAGTTACTTGTAAATTTAGGCTCGTTCGGGATGGGCTTGGCTTGGCTTGACTTGACTTATCACGCCGACGAGAGCTGCAGGTGTCTGAGGGGGCGGGCTCTAAAAGAGACGGCAGCCAAGCGCCGTCAAGTCGGACAACAAAGTCAACGTGACTATGGTGCTCAAGCGATAGAACACAGCAGCAAACCAAAGAGGATGTGTTGTGTGTGTGTGTAATATATATATATGTCATATATATATATATATATATATTACATACACACACACACGCACGCAAGGCAACATGTGGAAGGCATTCTTTTTTCCAGTATATTTGTATTTGTATTCTTTGTATTATCATTCTATGTTTGTATTAACCAGACCTCACATATAATAGGCCGACTCACAACACAATGCACGGAACTTAAGATCAAGCCATGAGATCAATGCGACCAAAATAAAAACTATCATTTCACCACAAGGTGGCTGCCGAGTGCGGACCTGAACACACGTCATTGAACTTTTAACCAATGAGAACCATTCCACTGTAGCGGAGGTGTGGACAAGCCGGTTGCAGCCACCGTTCACCGCGCTGCCAAGCGCCGCAAGAAGCGGCTCTTAAAAACTTGTTCTCGCGATGTTTTGGGTCACGTGATATGGTCGCGACCCTGTGACGTCTTTGCAGTCGGCTGCTAAGTCGGACACAAATTCTGGCCATCATGCATCGCTTTCAACCCACAATACATCACGTTAGGTGGCGCGCTGCAGGCGGCTACATCAAGTCGAACGAGCCTTTTGTCTCGGCGTTTGTAAAAGTGTTTCACGTCTTGTAAATTTGTTTTCTCAAATGTAAATTTGTCTCAGGACTTGTGAATGTGTTATGGCAATGTAATTTTGTTTTCTGAAATGTAACTTTGTCTCCAGCTTTGTAAAAGTGTTTCTCATATTGTAAATTTGTTTTGCACCTCCCGGCCACCGTACATGATGGCTAGAATTGTGTCCGACTCAAGGTACGTGTCCACAGGGGCGATTTTAAACGCGTGTGGATGCGCCGCTTCCCAGTATTGCACGCTTGGTGGGCTGCCACTAGAGGATGATTGACAGGAGCTCTCCTTCAAACAACAGATTTTTGCGAGCGTTCGCGAGCGTTCCCGAGGCAGCAAGTCGAGCCGGCGCCTCTGATTAGCATAAAGTAGATTCGACTTCAACTTTAGGCAAATGAGGAGCGGCCAACTCTCGACATTCGCCGCGACGCTACCAGAATGCATTGCACAGCTTTTCACATGGACAATGAATGGGACGCGGGGAAACACCGCTGCCTGTGGACACGCACCTTTAGCAGCCGACTGCAAAGACGTCACAGGGTCGCGACCATATCACGTGGCCCAAAACATCGCGGGAACAGGTTTTTAAGAGCCGCTTCTTGCAGCGCTTGGCAGCACGGTGAACGACGGCTGCAACCGGCTTGTCCACACCTCCGCTACAGCAGAATGGTTCTCATTGGTTTAAAGTTCAATGACTTGTGTTCAGGTCCGCACTCGGCGGCCACCTTGTGGTGAAATGATACTTTTTATTTTGGTCGCATTGATCTCATGGCTTGATCTAAAGTTCCGTGCATTGTGTTGTGAGTCTATTTATATGTGAGGTCTGGTTAATACAAACAGAATGATAATACAAATATAGTGGAAAAAAAGTGCCTTCCACATGTTGCGTGTGTGTGTGTATGTATGTATTTATGTATATATGTGTGTGTGTGTGTGTAATATATATATGTATATCATGGGCGAGCGGTCATAATACGCTGTAAATGCAGTGCATGCCCAAGCCCTTCAATAAAAATAATTGAAAATATTAATCTGGCAGTGTGTTCAATTATACAATACCTTAGTTTTACTGTTTTGGTCTTAAATCCGTGCCTAATCTGTCCCGTTTTGCTTGCGAAAAGCTGGAAAGCGGACAGCTTGTTTCGCGCATGCGCTCTGTCCCGTTTTGCTTGCGAAAAGCTGGAAAGCGGACAGCTTGTTACGCGCATGCGCACTGTGAAACCGAGTCGTAAAGTTACTGGTAAAGGCCGTGTTTACTGTAGATGAGCATTTTGAATGGCAAAAAAAGCTGTCAGTGAAGCAGCTTATCTGCCAACGCGCATGCGCAAAAATGACTTGCTTGAATTGTTCAGCGGGAAACTGTCAGTGGTTCATTCATTATCTAGCCTGGTCAAAATGGCCGAAAATATTAATTATATTCAGTTCAGTGACGTTTTCGCGGAGACCTTTTGAGGAAAAGAAAGCTATAATTTCAAGCGGTCGGCCTACTCCTGGAGTAAATATCACAAAGACTGCAAAGAATTCCGTCCGTCACTTTCAAGCTAGCACGTATGAGAAACATAAATGGCTAGCTAGCCGACCCCCCTCCCGTCAAACGATCCGGTCTGACAGCGACATATTGCCTGTTCATTCATGAAAACCATCTCGAAACACTCTCAGTCAAACAAGGTGGGGAATGAGAGATCTGCGGCGCTACTAGCCTAGTCCTTAAGGACTCTACTGAAAACCAGCTGTGGTCTGTGATTGAGGTGCAGACGGTGAGTTTGGAGCTGACGAGAGGATCGCGCTGACGACCGTTTCGTTACATTTTTCTCATTGAAAAACTATACAACTGGCATTTAGATGATGTTCTCCATAAAATAAATAAGTGAAATACTGTAATAACAATTCGGTTTTAGTAATCAACCGCTTATAGTGATCAAATGTACTCTGGACCAACGTGATCACTACAAGCTGTTTCCACTGTAGTAGTTAAAAACCATATTAAACTTTTATTAAAAAAATATACTGCCCCCCCACGGGCGCGCATGGTATTGACTAGGGATGCAACGGTACTCGTTAAAATACCGAACCGTTCGGTACGACCTGCACGGGACAATACGCTTTTATGTCCCGCGGGATTTATGTTCTAATAATGTTGCATTGGGCTTTACTGTTACACAGGCGTGTGTGCGCGCGTGTGTGCCTTTAAGGCAGCAGGCCCGCCCCCGCAACCAACCTATCGCACTTTGGCCGGTTGGCTGCAGCGCATAGAAGCAGGAAATGAAAGAAAACAAGCAGGCATGGCTAGCGGTAGCGGAGAAGTTGAGAGAGAACAGTTTGAAGAAGCACCAGGTTTATTCAAATCGTCGGTGTGGGAGCATTTTGGTTTTGCTCTTGAATACTCCGACGAGGGAGTGAAAACCGTTAACAGAAACTCCACAGTCTGTAAACGCTGCTTGAGACATGTCCCGTACTCAAACGGAAACACAAGCAATATGGGCAAGCATCTCCAGCGTAACCATCCTGATATTACGCTTTCTGAACAGAGGACAGCCAAGCGCCCCGGAACGGTAACGGCAGCAAAACAACAACTGTCCATAGAGAATGCTTTTCAACAGACCTACCGTGCCACCTCGGATAAATACAAGAAAATAACCCGAGCAGTGGGAGCGTTTATAGCCAAAGATTTGCAGCCCTTTTCTGTGGTCGAAGATAAGGGGTTTCGCCACTTGGTGAAAACGCTCGACCCGCGTTATGTTGTGCCCAGCCGAACACATTTCAGCGACGTCATAATTCCCGACCTCTATGACAAAGCGCGCAAAGGCATTGAAAAAGATTTGGCTCAAACACAAAGCCTAGCACTGACTACAGATAGTTGGACCTCGAGAGCAACAGTAAGTTACTTGACTGTGACGGTCCACTATATGTTGGATTGGCAAATGAAGAGCGCAGTACTGCAGACACGCCCGTTGTATGAAAGCCATACAAGTGCGCACTTGGCAAAGGAATTAAAAAATGTAGTGACTGATTGGAAGTTGGAGCGGCCAAATACGACCATACCAGTGGCCACAGATAACGCAGCAAATATTGTCAATGCAGTCAATGAAACAGACGGACTGGGACCTCAGATAGGCTGTTTTGCTCACACTGTAAACCTGGCAGCCAAGAAGGCAGTGTCAATCAACGGGGTGTCACGCCTCCTTGGGAAAGTTCGGAAAGTTGTCACCTTTTTCCACAAAAGCACAACAGCCCACCATGCACTGACTGTGAAACAAGAGATGTTAAACCTGCCTAAGCACAAGTTAATCCACGATGTCACCACTCGGTGGAACACAGCACACAACATGTTGGCACGATATGTAGAACAGCAGCCTGCCATCTACTCTGCATTAACAATGGACAAAACACTGAGGAGTCACATAAAGAAGGACATGGCAATATTGACTGACAATGAACAAAAAATGGCAGAACAACTGATTGAAGTACTAAAACCACTGAAAACTGTAACAACTCTGATGAGCAGTGAGACCACCCCCACCATATCAATGATCCTCCCTTTGAAGGAAATGATCCTCAAATCCATGGCACCAGCTGATGAAGACAGTACAGCAATAAAAGAAGCCAAAGAAGCCATTACACGAGACCTGGAAAAAAGGTACACAGACCCTGATCTCCAGAAGTACCTCCAAAAAGCCACAGCCCTGGATCCCAGGTTTAAATCTCTGCCTTCCCTTGATGAACACTCCCTTGTCAGACTCTACAGGGATCTCGCCACAGAAATCCAGGAGAATGAACCTCAGGTATTATTTGATTATCATTTTTTTGTGATTTTATGATTGCATATTTAATTATTACTTTTAAAAATTGTCAATTCATATAAATCATATACATTCCACATTTGTATCTGTCAAAAGCTGGAGATAATCTCCACTGATCATTTAAGTTGAGTTCATGGAAGCAGAGGCATGTATGGCTTTTATTACAGTGTATCTTATATCTTATATATTTGTTATTGTTCTTGCAGAGTCAAGCAGAGACAATGCCATCCACAGAGGGACAAGAGCCATCCTCCTCCCCTCCAAAGAAGAAAACAGCCATGGCAGAGCTTTTTGGTGATGTTTTCAAAAAACATGAACAAGTGGTCAGGCCCCTTGCCAAGATAATTGAGGATGAAGTTGCTTCATACAGGTCAGCAGACTCCATTGATGTTGATGCTGATCCTTTCATGTGGTGGAAGACAAATGAGAGCAAGTTCCCCCATGTTGCAAAAGTTGCACAACGTCACCTCTGTGTCCCGGGAACTTCAGTTCCTAGTGAGAGAATTTTCTCCACTGCAGGGGACATTGTAAGTGCAACCCGCTCTCGCCTTGCTGCAGACAATGTTGACAGGCTTATCTTCTTACAAAAAAATTTCACAATAGCAGAGGAATAAATAGCTCATGCCAATGTTGGCAAATTGATATTGCACTTTACATCCTGAATGTAGCCTCTTATGTTCATTTAAAATAGGCAAAGCACGAGGTATATCTGAATCTCTGTGAATTTATGTTTCCCCCAATTTGTCATGGATTAAGTGCACTTTTTCTTTTGAAATTGTTTACCTCTCTTTTTATACTACTACTTAGTGTTCACTAGAAGTAAAGTCTAAAATGTACTTTAACAGTGTTTTTTGTTTACATTTTGTGTGTTTTATTTTTTTTATACATATTTTATGCTATGGTGTAATAGTAGTAGGCAAGGAAACAAAGGCAAGTCTACAGTACTATTTGAGTTTATTGAAGTGTTGAGTTTATTGAAGTGTTGTGCTTGCTAACTAACTGTTTACTTGAAGTATTATGTTATTCAGCACTGGAATTGTTTGGAACTTGTTCTGAGAAGCAAAATAAATAAATCATTTGAGAGAAATGAAATGTCTCTTTATGCACAAAACACATATCAAAATCGTACCGAACCCGTACCGAAATCGTGACACAAAAACCGAGGTACGGACCGTACCGTGAGCCACCTGTACCGTTGCACCCCTAGTATTGACACTTCAGCATGACCACAGTAAAAGGTCACCGCTCGCCACTGATGTATATATATGTATATATATATATATATATATATATGTATATATATATACATATATATACATATATATATATATATATATATATATATATATATATATATATATATATATATGACAGATTGACTATATAGGATCTTAGGTGGCAGCAACCACTTCAGGGTGTCGGGTCAGGACACAGGTAAGTGCAGCATGAAGGACAGAGCCAGCAATAAAGTTCAAACCTTTGTGTGTGTGTGGTTTCTGCAATGTTCAACACAACAATACAGATTGATTAGAAATAAGGTACAACTTAACATAAAAATATACTGAGTTAGATACACACTATCTCTCTACTCAGATAACTACAACTCCGAATGATTTATGAACTTAAATCATTATTAAACAATAAACAGAGAATGAGCATTAATATGCAATATACAGTACAAACATTAAAGATTAGCAATACAGTAGCCTAGCATAAGGCACTCAGGCTATTGCTAGTTAGCGGCTAATTGTTTGACACTCATTAGCAGCTAAGCGTTTATCACATAATGAAATCTGAAGGCAAAAACTACTACAGTCATCAGTTGACTCATGAATAAAACAGAAATATCAACATCGTGTAACATATGAATACAACAACATAACTCACGGCTCAATGGACGCACACACTGCAGACACACGGAGGAACAGTTCAGCCGATACCTGCTCTGAGCTGAGCAGTACGTATGTGGTGCGTTCAAGGACCTCAGCAGTGTAGGAATTCACATGCACAACAATTACCAACAAACTTAAAGGAATAATGCTCAGAGGGACGACCTTTTGTACTATATATATATATATATATATATATATATATATATATATATATATATATATATATATATAACACATCCTCTTTGGTTTGCTGCTGTGTTCTATCGCTTGAGCACCATAGTCACGTTGACTTTGTTGTCCGACTTGACGGCGTTTGGCTGCTGTCTCTTTTAGAGCCCGCCCCCTCAGACACCTGCAGCTCTCGTCGGCGTGATAAGTCAAGTCAAGTCAAGCCAAGACCATCCCGAACAAGCCTGACACTGCCCGATCTGCTCATCACAGCCAAGTAAACGGAACAGAAGGCTCGAAGGAGAAGACACACTTTTCAAGAGAGCAACAGTCCTGTAACCTCAGCGATCAATGATTTGCTTTAATCATACAAAAGTGGACGGACTCTGACAGCTGAAGTTACGAGCTGTTTAAAAAAGGTTTGTAAAACGACATTTACTTCTTTTTGTTCTTTTCTTACTTTCACTTTCGTAGTTTGAACTTCTTGTGGGATTTTAACGTTAAAACGGTGTGAGAACGCTTTCCTGATGACATCACCGTTGTTACTAATGATGCATTAACTAAACTGAGATGTTTTCACCAAACCGTTTGACTAGAAAATAGACGAAGTTCAACCAGGATGACAGAGAGGGAGGATTACGAAACAATTAAATCGACAGCAGATTCAACTAAAACTAATTCAATCCACCTTTACCAGCTGCAAAATATACTGTATGTATTATATCTTCACAGTATACACACATTTATCCATATGATTATTAGGACTATATACACACAACCATATATGTATGGGTATTATATTCATAATTAGTAGTTTTGGTACTTATGATGGACCTTTGCTTTACTAACATTTTGATTGTTTGATTGCCCCCCTCAAATAATTGATTTGATTGCCCCCCGTTCCTATGGTGATTGTTTTTTTTTTCCTGTGTCGTGCGATTTGATTGGCTGGTTTGCACGCAGACGGCAGGCTGAATTTGACGTTCACGTTAGCGGTGGTTGATGCATAGCGGCTAGTTAGCAATTGTGTCAACAGAGCGAAATGGACTGATTTGTGATAGCAAAAAAGCGAATAAGAGTGGACGATGGTGGTGGTGATTTACAGACGCAGGACAGAGTGATGACGGACTTGGAGGATGAGGATGAAAGCGAGGATGACGAAGGGGCGGTAGTAGGTGAGGAGAAGAGAGAGAGGAGGAGGAGAGAGGAGAAGAGAGAAAGACAGCATTGGAGAGCGAGTGAAGCAGAGTTTAGAGGACAAGAAGGGAGGAAGAGGAGACAGGAGTGGGGAGTGAGTGAGGAGGAGAAGAAGGGAGGAAGAGGAGAGGAAGACAGGAGTGGGGAGTGAGTGAGGAGGAGTTTAGAGGAGAGGAAGACAGGAGTGGAGAGTGAGGAGGAGGAGTTTAGAGGAGAGGAAGACAGGAGTGGAGAGTGAGGAGGAGGAGTTTAGAGGAGAGGAAGAGGAGGAAGACAGGGGTGGAGAGTGAGGAGGAGGAGTTTAGAGGAGAGGAAGAGGAGGAAGACAGGGGTGGAGAGTGAAGGAGGAGGAGTTTAGAGGAGAGGAAGAGGAGGAAGACAGGGGTGGAGAGTGAAGGAGGAGGAGTTTAGAGGAGAGGAAGACAGGAGTGGAGAGTGAGGAGGAGGAGGAGTTTAGAGGAGAGGAAGAGGAGGAAGACAGGAGTGGAGAGTGAAGGAGAACAGAAGGAGAGAGAAACATATTTAGTGAGTTAAGAGACAGTTGTAAGAGTATACTGTATACAACTATACACTGTGCTACAATTCTCAGTTCCACTCTTGTAAACCCACAGATGTTCTCTGTGGTGGATTTGTATTGTTTTTTGTGTTGTTGTTTGGCACTTCATTTCATTAAAAGTAATTAAATATGCTTGTGTTTGTTTTATAATAAACGTTTAGTAACATGCATTCGACAATATGTAGTGTATCAGCACGGCCACGGGAACAGTACATCTATATCTATTATAGTATTATTTGTTGGTGTCAGAATTCACGAGCACCTCCTATAAACAATCAGACCCCCTGATGGTTGACTGTTTAAATATGGATTGTTTGAGTAATTAATCAAGCAGAAATGTTAAAAATTCACTGGCTTAAGTTCCTCAAATAAAAGGATTTGCCACTTTTCTCTTTAATGTTACTGGAAATTAAATAACTTTGAGCCCCAGGGGGCTGTACTACGAAGCGAGTTCAACATACCCAGGGTATCTTTCAGAGATCCAGCTTACAGTTTTTTTCAATTGTTTACATGCAATTTTGAAAACCGGGTTCTTTTTTTCAAAATATAATCACAATTATCCAAACACCACACTCAATTTGCATAATTCCTAGAATGTTTGATAAATTACACACTTCAGTCAAAACATGTACACATATTTGTGAAAATGCTATTAGTTTTCATTTAACCAACACAGTCCTCAATGATCAGACACTATTGCAGCCAGTTTCTGTGATAAATAAAAAACACATTTGTAAAAAAAAAAACAAATTTTCGGAAATAGCATGTGCTAGATTTTTGGCCAGACATTGTTATGTAAGGGATAATTTAGATGTCAAAAAAATAGTGACAAACCCACAACATTCTTCATGATTAGTTTGAGATATAGGGAGAATGTACACAAATAGTCCTACTATAAACTTACCAAGCACTGCACAACACTGATGCTGCAGACTGAATATTTCAAGTATTTATTTTATCTACCTCTTCCTCTATCTCCTTCTTCTCCTCTTCCTCTACCTGGGCCTCCTCCTCTACCTCCTTCTCCTCTTCCTCTACCTGGGCCTCCTCCTCTACCTCCTTCTCCTCTTCCTCTACCTGGGCCTCCTCCTATACCTCCTTCTCCTCTTCCGCCTTCATCTCCTCTTTGAGCTCCCCCTCTCATTCTCACCCTTCTTCTTCTAGCTCCGTCCATTTTTGTTGAAGACAGGTGAACTCACCTGCTGCCTTTTTTTAGCACACCTGAGTGCTGCGTTTTCAAATAAGCCCATGTGTGCTTCCACACTTGGTGGATGTGATTATCCAATGTGTTCATTAGTATGGTCATTGGCAATCCGGGGCTTTGTAATGACAAGGAAGTAACCTCACAATCCTGATCTGTGTCTAAAGGCTGGATTATGCTTCCGCGTCGACACAACGCAAGGGAGCTTGCGGACCCCTTGCGTCCTTGCGGACCCCCCTTGCGTCAACGCAAGGGCCTGACGTGTGCCTCCCAAAAATCCTCGACGCGCGTCGAGGCGACGCAACGCCAACGCAACACCAACGCAGCGGCTTTGGCTGTGATTGGTCCGCTAACTACATCCGCTGGAGACCGCTATCCGGTTTCCACTCGTAAACACCGCCATTTAAACTTTTAAAAGGCTACTTTTATTGTTTTCACCTCGTTTTATTGTTTGCACCTTGTCGCTTTTGCACAAAGTAATAAAACACCAAGTTCTGAAAAATTGTGGACGTTTAAAGCCGGAAAGTAAACAAATACGCTATAACGAGGCTTACGACGATATACGCCAAGAGTCTCGGTCGGTCGGTCAGTCTTTACAAAAACCATAGCGCCCTTTACCGGTGTGGCATTGAATTGCATTTCGACACGTAAACCCAACGCAGAACCATCACGGTCTCCAAGCAACTGCGTGGCCGTTGCGTTGCCGTTGCGTTATCACTACGCGGAAGCATAATCAGGCCTTAAGGTGTGAAAATGTGTGTTGCGTTTTACAAATCCCTGTGTGTAATGTTTTGCAAATATGTGGAGGTGTTTTGCTCCTTGGAGTAGAATTTCGCAAATTGTGTGGAAATGTTTATTTTAGTGTGTAAACAATCGTAAAAAACTATAAGTAACCCTAACAAAGGCAATCGGAGATAAGCGGTCACACGAAGCTGGTTATCAACTCGTTAACTCAACCCAGGGTTTACCTGTCCAGCTATGAGCGCGTGCACATGAAAGAGGCGGCGTTTGCAGCATTTGACCAATCACTAACATGGATCAGTCTACGGCAGCGGAGCGGTGCATTTTACGTACGAGGAGCAAACCATGATCTTACAGAAATACGAAGAAGTTAAACATATAATGCAGGCAAAAAGCAACAGTTTCATCTGCCAAATGCAGGAAGGACAGCTGGCAAAAACTCACCGACTGTGTGAATGCGGAAGTCGTGTTAATAGTATTAGTAGTATAATATGACTGCCTCATCATAAGGACACTAGTAGATCTGACTGATTACATGATCACATTCATTTCGCTGATAGCTTAGTGGTAGAGTTGCCGCCCCATTTTACGAGGCTCCTTGCAGCGGCCCCGGTTTGAACCCACCCTTCGGCCGTCTTTTAAAGCATGTCGTCGCTCTCTCTCGTCCCTTTAACTCTTATGATGTCCTTCCGCAATAAAAGGCCAAACATATAACTTTAAAACAATGAATTTGTTGCTTGGATCTATTCTTATAATGTTGTTTATGACACATTCCTATATTGGTATTTTTTTAATGATTTAATTTTGTTTCGGCGTTGTCATATAACTGAGCCTTAATGTGTTTACCTGTTGAAATTATTGCTTTTCTTGGTGTTCTGATTGTTATAGTAAGACAGCATTCTGTGAATGATGTAAGTGTTCATGAGACAACAGAGGTCTGCATGAAGCCTGTGAACAAGAAGTGTTAATATTCCCTCATCTTATTTTACAGCTACTTGATCCTCAGTGGCAGCGACTGGTAGAAAAACAATGGCCGAAGGTAGGAGCGCCGGTATTCTCTCACACAGCTGTTACTCAAAAAAGCAAGAACATGCAACATGTTGTACAAATGTAGTGACAAATACATATATTTGATATATAATATGATGATATTATGATATAAGATATGGAATGGAGTGTAAGAGAAAGAGTTAAATAGCTAAAAACAAAGCAACTGAGAATAGACACACAGTGTTTACGTTTACTCACTAGTGCATGATTGTGTCTGAAAGTAGTCCATAGTACATAACGCAGTATTCACTCATGGTATTTCACGACAGTCGACCACACATCACAGAGCCCACAATGCATTGCAGTGGTGCACGAAAATATGTCCATGCGGTGGCGATAATGAACCTCAAACACCATTGTCTGCTGTCTATTCACCACCAAGGAAGAAGAAGAAAGTAGAAAGTAGAAAATGAATTAAATTTAATTCATTTTCTTAAATTGTGCAGTTAGACTGTCTGTTGCAGAGTTATGGCAGAGTTATGGCAGAATTATGGCAGAGCCCAACGTTTACAAGTGTAAGTATATAAGCAGACGTATTTCCATCAAGCGCAGAATACGTCTTCGTCTCAATGAAATGAGTCTCTGCATATTCTGTGTAATTTGGAATAGGCAGTATAGCGCTACTCCAACAACGTGTTGTTGATCCATGATTGTCTGGGCTGTTAGTGAACGAGGGCAGGTGTG
Source organism: Eutrigla gurnardus (assembly GCF_963514095.1). Lineage (NCBI taxonomy): Eukaryota > Metazoa > Chordata > Actinopteri > Perciformes > Triglidae > Eutrigla > Eutrigla gurnardus. Next base: position 23,501,579 of record NC_139937.1, on the reverse strand, counting down.
TTCCATTAACCTCTTTCACTCCCCCTCCGCCCTCCAAGTGGCCTCCGTGTGACGTCATAGCAAGGGCTGAGGGCAAGTGAGCGAGGGCGACTCAAACTGTTATTGAAACGCAGCCCATGCTCTCACTACTACTGCGGGGGAGGGGAATGTCCGGGCTCTGTCAGCGTTACCAAGCAACACGCAGCTGCCTGCCGCGCCTGACTGTAAATGCCGGGAAAAACGATCGGCCAAAACAGCAGTCCGCATCGGCCGATACCTATACGTTCAAAAAACGTAAAAATCGGCAGATAGTATCGGCCGGCCGATAAATCGGTCGATCCCTAGTATAAACACTAGACTGATCCATCATTGTGCAATTTTAATTTTCCAAAAATGTGTTTTTAGGTGTGGGATCCTCGACTGGAGTTCATGCTGGTGGTTTCAAGAAGCATAGAAGACGGAGGAGAGGTAATATGACGTCTTTTCACCAAATGCCTTTCAGTTTGTCTGTGATCAGTCGCTGATCAGATTGTCTGGAAACCCAGAATCTTAATTTGAAAAAAAACTCCTAATTTAACCGTTCGCCTGGCTCAGTCCAAAGTTTAAAAACCTTCCAACCTCAGTAAGACGCTAAATCTTGTTGAATTGGTACAATAAAAAGAAACTTTGGAGGGACGAGTTGTTCTCCTGTGCCTCCAGTCTTTATGCTAAGCTAAGCTCAATGTCTCCTGGCTTTGTGTTTCGTACGGGGACGTTGACTTAATCAAATATTTAAAATCTGAGTTCGACGTTTCTGTCTGAATATAAATCTACAGGACAAATGAAGTGCAGCGAAAGCATTTGAGAGCTCTGTATGTAAGTCTTCTGTGTGTGTGTGTGTTGAAAATACTAGCAGACATAAACACTACGATCGTTTGAAATTGTGCAATTTAAATTTTCCTGAATTTGTTTCAGCTCGACCCAAGATTCCTCATGTTGATGCCAAAGGTTCAGTGATGGGAGGTAAAATGACGTCTTCTCAGGAAATACCTTTCAGGGTGCCGCTCTTCCCCTCTTCAGATCCACCCGTCGCTCTGCCTCAGTCCAAATATGGTCACGTCCGTTCACTGGTTACAAAACCTCCAAGATAGCGACGGCCAAAATGCCGACGTCGAGGCTTCAGAACCGTAGTCCACACACCAACGGGTGACGTCACCACGACGACGTCCGCAGGAAATCACACAAGCCAGGAAGTGAAGTGATCTGAACCGAGGGGAGAGAGGAGTGACAAAATAAAACAGGAAAGACTAAACATGAATGAGTGATTTGAAGCTCCGAACCGAATGTCAGGGCGAACTATGCAAACATATCTCGTTGATATTGTACAGTGTTACATAAGAAAAGGGAAAGTACGTCAGCTAAAGTAGACTCACGTTGTTCCTGCACAGTAAAAGTCCCATAAGGACGGATCAGATAAGCCTGATTGGTCTATTCGTCTCTGGGGGCGTGTACCAAAGTTTGATTGACACTTGTCTGGCCTTGCACGTTTGGCCCATGAAAGTTCCCTTTGAATTGACCAGGTGGAGACGATGGCGTCTGTTATAGAGCTTGGAAACGCTGGCTGATTTGAGTCAGAAAATCAAGAGCTTCAAGAAGATTCTCAGTGAAACCGACCTCCACAAACGTTCCACAGACATTCCATAGATGGAGACAACAGAAATACAGGACACGGGCTTTTTATGGTGTTAACCTGCAGCCAACAGTCTGTGAGACGATCAGGGAGGTTTGAGAGAATATGAAGTGATTTGCTCCGGTACAGAGGTTGTCAGACAGCAGACCAAAAGGTAAAAGACCAAAAACTAGCCCTTAAAGGATCCGCATGACATTAAGACATTTATATAGCAGCAAACAACGATTTGCTATGAAGAGATAGTGGAGTTAAAGTACAGATATGTTTAAAATGTAGGGAGTAACAGTAAAACGTTGTCCATGAAATAAATACTAAAGTACAGATACCTGAAAATTCTACTTAAGTTTACTTCCCACCTCTGATTAAGGACCTAATGATTCAAACAAAGACTATTCAGGTGTTCGTACTGGGAGGTTGATTTAATCTAATAATTAAAAAAGATTATTATAAAGAGTTAGAAGTCTCAGTCTGAATGTAAATCTATAGGAAGAATTAAGTGCAGCGAGAGCATTTGAGACGTTTATCAGGTGAAACCGGTAATTGATCTTTATGATATTAAGGAGATTTTCAGTTTATTTTGCATTGACATGTAACATTCTAATTCTTCTATTCTGACAGTGATTATGTGATCATTTTACAGTTCCTCTCTCTTCAGAGCGATACTGTGTGGATGAACATTGTCCTGTGCTGATCCAGAAGGTGAGTGATGTAACGTCTGACTTGGATTCTAAAACAATGGATTCGTCTACATTGATTGATCTTTTCTCTGTTTTAGATCATTAACTGCATCTCTTTGGGTTTTGGGCTGTTGGTCAGACAAAACATTTGAAGATATCAATGTAGATGTAAGGGAATTGTGATGGGTACCTTTAACCATTTTCTGAAATATTATAGACCAAATTATATAACTAAAGTTCATAAATGAAGGGAAGAATCGACAGATTCATCAATAATAGAACTGGTACTGTATATAATAAAGGTTCTGGTACTGTTGTCAATCACAACAGAGCAAAGACAGCCGTTGGGCTGAATGTTATTACGCCTGGGAAAATAGTTCTTTAGAAGAACTGAATTTCAAGCATCCCAGCAGAGAAATTTAACTTTTGCTTCATAAACATTTCCTTTGAATTTTCCAGGTGGAGACGGTGGCGTCTATTATAGAGCTGCTTTTGGAAACGCTGGCTGATTTGAGTGATGGGGAGCTTGGGGATTTCAAGAAGGTCCTCTCGTCTCAAACTTACTTCCGTCAGTTTGGGCTCCCATCCATGCTGTTTGAGATAACAGGACATCAGGACCTGGTGTTTCTAATGGTGTTGCACTACAACGAAGAGGCTGTGAATAAGACCAAGGAGGTTTTGGAGGAGATGAACAGGACTGATCTGGTGCAGAGGCTGTCAGACAGCAGCTCAGGACCCAAAAGTAATAACAATAAAGACTAAAACATGTCAAAATCCCCATATTGTTGAATCAATGACTTTTACCACTTTTCCCCTCAGAGCAAGACTCAGGTGAACACCGGTCTGGATTGATCAGGAAAGTGAGTAATGTTACATCTGTCTGACTGAGTACAACACAGCTTTCATTCACCTAATGCAGGTTCATTCATGGTTTACATATTTATTTAATGAACGTATTATTTTTCAGGTAGCGACAAGAGTAGCTGTTCAACAGCTGATTTTGGAAACCCTGAATGATTTGGATGATCTGATGTTTAAGAGATTCAGGAGTTTCATTAAGTTTATTGTCCATCAGAAGAACCTCCGATCCTTCCTATTTATGATGACAGACAGTTATAATGAAGACAGAAGGATGACCGTGTATCTGATGATGGAGACCTACGGCCAACAGTCTGTGAAGTTAACCACGGAGGCTTTTAAACAAATGAACAGGACAGATCTGATACAGAGGTTACCAAAGCCCAGTTCAGGACTCACAGGTAAGACATAAGCCCCTTTACTCCGCCTTCTCGTTGCAGGATGATCACTCCTTCTTTCTTTTTGGTGTCAAAGGTACAGAGACAGAATGGAGGCGTGGTGGCGGCGTTATGCCACAAAGTCCAGTATAAATGGTGCGATTGTAAAGATTAAAACAAAAACACAGCATAATCATGTGTCTAATAAATACTTTATATAGTTCATAATAAAAAAAAGGTAAATCTGATTGAGTTCTGTGTTTTGTACTGAAATTGTTTTATTTTCTTTTGAAGCAACTGTGTCTCATTAAAAGTGATTATTAGTGATTCAATTAGATTTGAATTGTCTGAGTTATTAAATGTCTTTTCTCCTCAGAGCAACACTTTGTGGATAAACATCAACCTACACTGTTGCTGAACGTGAGTGTGACTATATTTTACATTTTAAATCATCATAAATGATAAAACGAACCAAACAGTGAGTTTCTTAAATTGCCTCTCACTGTTAATGTTGAGCTCTTAAGTAATAATGTTATGATGGAAAAGAGAGAAAACCGTTTCTTTGAGCTCCTGTTACAGAAACATGATGCGTTGAGATCAGAAAGGAGTTATTAATTAACATGAATTAAAGGATGGAGGGACTCATATTTGACTTTGATGTTAAGAAATAAATACACTTAATACTTCAAAAGAAAATGAAATCAGTAGAAAAGATATTAGCGTATCATTGTCTTGAGTGATCATGCAGAAAAAACTAATCTTATAACATTTACACTCGACCTCTATAACACTGACAAAATGCAAATAAATTAATCTTTAACCGTCCCAATTGGGAAATTACACGTTTACACAGGATTTGAAACGGATTCTTTTGGAAACAGTGAAGACTTTGAGTGAGGAGGAGCTGAAGAAATTCAAGTGGTTGCTGAAGCTAACGCTCTTCATGAAGAGGGTCCGACACATGAACTGGGAAACATGGTACGGTGCAGACCTACTGGTGAAACTGATGGTGGAGACCTGTGGTTTGCTGTCTTGGGAGGTGACCATCGACGTTTTAAGGGACATGAACAGGACTGATCTGGTGACGGGAATGTCCAACTCAGGATTCAAAGGTCAGAGAGAAATATAGAAATATATTTTAAAGAAAGTGGTTAAAACTTTATTTTACCGCCCATGAAAAATGTTATAAAATAAATAAAAAGGGCAGCAAAGCAATAACATGCAGCATCAGCCAATTGAATCCAGACTCTTTGATTTTTGTGATGTCACTGGAATTAATTTGGTGTAATTCTTTTTAAATGTACAATTTACAGTAAAATACGGTACATGTAGGCCAAATAATCACATTTTGCTGTTGACTTTAATCAGCACCTCTGTTACGATAAGATAAACCTTTATTAGTCCCACGGCGGGACATTTACAGGATTACAGCAGCAAAGAGGATAGTGCAACAACAAGAGGCAAAACAGAATGTAATAAATAACAGATATTAAAAAAATACTACTATTTAAAAATGTAATCAAGGACAGCCTGAGTAGTTGAGTTCACATTATTGTATAATAGAATATATGACATTTTGATTGACTGTCAATTGAGGGCAGTTATTGGTATGATCAGGCTACTGGGTGCCGTGTTTATCATGCAATATTATTGTGGATTGGTACACAATGAATATTAAATTAAATAGTTTGACACAATTTTCACATTATAATCTTATCAAAGGAAGTATTTGTTGCATGGCTTCTGCATTGAGTGAGTAGAGTGTTCTGAAGCAGAATATGTTATTTTCTAATTATTTATTTATATTTTGTTCAAAAGCAACTAAGTCTTTTAAAGTCTGATTTGGAATCGGTCAGTAATTTTCTCTTTTCTTCCTCCTCAGAGAAAATGTCAGTCCAGTTGAAGCTTTTGGAAACGCTGGAAGATTTCAACTACGATGAGCTCGAGAAATTCAAGCATGTCTTGCAGGACAGTAAAATGGAGAAAGGCCTCCCAAGAATCTCCAGACAGAGAATGGAGCTGGCAGACAAAGCCAGAATAGTGGAGCTGATGATGGAGACCTACGGCCAACAGGCTTTGGAGGTGACCAGGGAGGTTTTAACGCAGATGAACAGGAGTGATCTGGTGCAGAGGTTGTTGGACGTTAGGTCAGGATCCAAAGGCAAGTTGGTTTTTGTTTATTTCACTTTAATGCCTTTTTTTTCTTAAATCAAATTGCATGTGGACGGTCAAACAGCCATTTGAATGTGTGGTCTGTTGAAGCACATGCTTCGATTAGATCAGATCAGTCAGTGTTTCAGCCATGCAAGGGGCTCCATGGTAACGTCGGTGTTTGTCCTTCGGTGTGACGGACACACTGGACCATTATTGGATGGATGCATCACAATTACATTTTGTCCAGAGATCTTTGATGATCCTGGACTTTTCCCTCAAGTACCAGTGAACTCTTGGAGCGCCAAGAAATGTTGTTTCCACATTCATTGTGCTTTGAGGATGCATCGTAATCACTTTGGTGATCCTCAGACTTTTCCTTGAATTATTATTCTCCAGGACTTTAATTTCAACAAAAAGGCTGCCGAACTAACTACATAATGATCACGATTTGTAAACACTGTAGCTGCTCCATCAACACTTAAAATAACATAATTTAGACATAAATACAGCAGCGACCTTGTTGATGGACCATAGACAGTCTCTGGTTCCTCCACATAGAACCTCACATTAGACCCAACAGAACTATCGTAGACCTCTGCGAGACCACAGACCACTACGGTTTTGTCTCCATTTCTGATTTGGTGACGACGGAGGAGAATCTCAGTGCTGACAGGCTTTCCCCCTCATGCTAATTATTCACTTGAAATATTTCAAGTTAAACACCGCATTAATCACATGACCTTATATATCAAAATAACAATTTGAAACAAATTCAGACATGTCTTCACAAGGGCCTCCGGGACGCATGGAGCCTGAGGGTGATGGAAACGTTATGGTAATCCTCACATCAGTTCATCACTTTCATTTGTTCATTTATGTTATGTTGCAAAAAGCCCCATCTCCACTTATTTCCAAACATCTTTGTCCTCTGCAGCAGGACTGCAGCGACTGGACTAAAGTTGAACCTGACGTGAACAGTGCAGATGCAGATGAGGCTCCGACGTACAGGTGAAAAAAGAATAAGGTCCTAAATCCTGCATCACAGCAAACTGGAATTATATTCTAGGGATATATGCTCATCTTTTTTATTTCATTTGTTATTTTTCCATTGCTTGCTGTAGCCTACAGTCTGAAGCGGGAAACTTTGAATGCAGCGTCTCTGGCTTGCGCTGGGTCTGCAAGGAAAAGGTCAGCTTAAAGTATCAGTTCTGCTCTTGGGAAGGACATATGCAGAGGATGGAGTCGATGCAATACATGCCTGCAGGTCCCCTAATGGACATCACAGTCATCGCTGGGAAGCTATTTGAAGTACAGCTGCCACACTGGATCTGCATAGGTAATAGGGCCCGACCGATTCATCGGCCTGCCGATTTAATCGGCCGATTATAGCCTTTTTGAAAATAATCAACATCTGCCAAAAGACGCCGATTACAACCGATTTTTTTATTTTATTTTTTAAATGTTGTTGCGCTTAGTATCCAGCAGAGTGCGCTCCTACTCCATTCTACTTAAAGGGGCGTTCACACCGAACGCGATAGACGCGAATTGAGTGGCGACTCTACATTGAAAACCAATGTAAATGGCGCGATGACACGCGATTCAGGCGGAGGCGGCGCGAGTGGAGCCTCTGGCGCGATGAGACGCGGCGCGAATGGCGCGAATGGCGCGTCTGACGCGGCGCGTCTGACGCGAATAAAGCGAATGGCGCGTCTGACGCGGCGCGCATAAAGTTGAAAATATCGAACTTTTCAGGCGGCATCGCGCCGCGACATCCAATCAGCGACGATTTCAAGCCGACAGACAGATGAGCTGAGATGGACGGGATGCATTACCAAACCCAACTCGGGAAGACGGCCTCACACCGTCCACGGGCTGAGCCTCGATCAGAAGGACTCAGGCCCCCGCGCGACACCGGGCAATCGGTCTTCCGTACGCCACATTTCCCACGTCCGCCCGCCCGTCGGACGGGGATTCGGCGCTGGGCTATTCCCTCTTCGCTCGCCGCTACTGAGGGAATCCTAGATAGTTTATTTTCCTCCGCTTAGTAATATGCTTAAATTCAGCGGGTTGTCTCGTCTGATCTGAGGTCGAATGTGGCCCCGACTCTGGGGAGAGGTGCGAGGGACGTGGCTCCCGGAGGAGGCTCACGGACTCTGGCATCGGGTACCCCGAGGCGGAGGAGGAGGGCGAATGACGCGAATGAAGCGAATAAATGAAGCGCACGGTGAGACCATACTGCTCAGTGCGCACGTAGTCACTGCTCACGAGCGCAGCACATTGGGAGTTATTTATTTATTGATTTATTTTACATTTGATTGCGGTAGCTTATTATAAATGCATAATTTGTAAATAAGGTATATTTATTTATAAGCCTTGCAGATGGAAAATGCTTTATATCCGAGTTTCAAAATGCCCCAAGTAACTTAAGAAATATTTTTTAAAACTTTATTTTATTTTATTGACAATAAGATAAGGCTGTATTTGCACTCATTTTTGACTGTAAATGTATTCTAAAACACTCAAAGGTTCTGCATTCAATTCACATATTCGTCAAAAGTGTTTAAAGTATATTTAAGGTATCAAAAAATATGTTTTATATGCTTTTTTAAAATTTTTTATTTTTTTTTATAATCGGCCGATTAAATCGTTATCGTAATTTTTCTCTGAAAATAATCGGCATCGGCACTCAAAAATCAATATCGGTCGGGCCCTAATAGGTAAGTGGACAGAACGTGCCCCTTGGCACCTTACTGTTAAATCAGATGCCCACATTACAAGCCAAAAACCTCCCATTACAGCTTAGTTTCGATGTGCATATACTTTTAAAACGACAGTACTGAGCTAGCTTAGCCAGCTAAGCAAAGTAGATAACTTGGATGTTAACGGAAACTCACCCCAGAAGAAACTAAAAAGTATTCGTTGGCTCTGATAAGAGGTCCGGGCGGACTTTCTTTTCATCTGCTGCTTTTTGGTGGATGCAGTCATTTCCGACGTAACTACTGTATGTCCGTTTGCTCTTTTTCGGCAGCTAAAGAATCCATCCGTATGCTGTACATAAGCTCTTGAGAAAGTTTGTCGCTACATGAATGTCTTCCAAGGAGAGAGTTCTCCTTTCTTCTTCTGTAGCATTTGCAGTCAAAGTTACAGATTTCCTCCATTTCGCTGTCTTTATCCCGTTGAAATGTAACCGTAGATAAAGCGTCTGATATCTTCCGCTCCAGCTCCGCTGCGGCCGACATGGATGCTGTATAAGTAGCCATGTGTTTCGCTTCTAACATAACAGCGCGTGAATGGCCAACGGTAATCAGTATGGAAATGAACTGCATCGCCGTCATGCAGTTCGATTTTTTCAGAAACTACAAATACAAAATGTATACTTTTACGACAATCAATACTGTTATCTGAAACATGGAGTGGCTTCTTCATGATCTCAACTTGCATATTCTGCAAAAAAAAACAAAAATCACTCATTTTGAAAAAAAAAGCTTATTTCGTCATTTACGCGAATTCGCTGGTTTTGCCATGGCGGGTCACATTTGAGCAACTTTAAGACAGCTGAAACTCAGGACCACGGATGGGTTTGGGGCAATGCATATCGAATACAGTGTTGTTGAACCTCTGACAGCTGTGTGGAATTGATGAAAAACAGTATAATATGGGATCTTTAAATTCCAGACAGCATGAGTACAACAGCTGATGCAATCCTTATGTTATGTGCTCTTATGTTGTGCAGACGACAACCCTGAAATATGGGACAAGTTTGCAGTCCTGCACATAGAGGACTGTGGAGATGTCGTGGAGAAAGCATCCAAGGTCACATCGCACCACGTCAAACTGTCTGAACCAGTTTTCTCTATCAGAGCATTCCTGGTGAAACTTGGCATCCCATTTAAGATACGGTGTGATGTTTTAATATACAAGATCAACACAGCATTCCTCACACTCCATGTTTATCTGATCCCACGTGATCCTGGTCTCAAACAGGTTATTTCATATCTTATTGTCACTAATGCCACAAATCACGTGATGAAAACGCAGCACAGGCAACTCATGTTTTTGTCCCAACAGCAACTGGACAAGAGCTACGGATACAAAATCATCAAAAAGCCGCTGCCACAGGAGTACCTGAAAATGGAAGACCGTTTCATCCTCACAGCAGATTTTCACGGTGCAGAAGTTAATCCTAAAGTATGTTTGACTGAAATAAGATTATTTCAGTGCTTCAAACCTAAAATCAACCTTTTTATTTAAAGCAACACTTAAGAACTTTTCCTCTTCGGTCCCCCTACAGGTTGGAAGGGAATTGTCCATTACTGCCGTCGTAAATAATTTAGCCTGGACGATGTCCAGTGACAAGGTAGAGTAGCTAAGGCCTTAGCTAAAATTAGCTAACATGAGCCATAGCTATAGTTACATATATATTAGCACAATAGCTAACGCCTTAGCTAACATGACCCAATAAAATAATCAATGTATTGTACACAGATGCACACTGTTGGAAAAAAAATGATTACCGGTATTATTTACAAGTCCAGCAGCAACAAAACCAAGTCACCATCCGTCTTGCATTTTGTAGCCTCCTTCAGCTCTCGAGTGTGAGCCGGTCCGATGTTCACTCTCGTACAAGCTCTTTATTTGTCATGCTCCCGTTTTCTTTCCTTCGCCTCATCGGACATTATACTCCTCCTTGTCTTTGCAGGCTCTGCCATGATACCAATTTTAGCTGCAAGGTCTCTTCCACGCACCTGCCGGGTGTTCTCCCACTGATCTCCACGCAGAGCCTCCACCGACCGGCTTTTGTAACGCTTGCCGTAAATCAGGTCAAATTGTAGTCTCATTACAATTGTAGAACTACAACACCACTACCCTACGAGGCAAAGTTACATAGTGCGGCTACAGCTGATAGAGGGCTGCAGAGCGATTGCTGAAGTGCCGTTCACCCGGTTTTGAGGTGATGAACCCCTGAAACTATTTTGGAAACATTATTTTAAGGCACTAAATACTCTTTAGTGTTGCTTTAAATATCTATGAACAATGTGAGCGTTATGTTATTATGAATATTTAAATAATACATTTAAATATCTGAAATCGTGACATTTTACCAATATTTGGCAGTTATCATTTTTGCCCCCTTCTGTTCATGTCTTTGATTTAGATGAGAAAAAAAACGTACTAATCGCTGTTGCAAACTCCGGATGCTGAAAGTCTAACTTCCTTTTCCCATAATTAATTTTTTTTCCTCAGGACATACAGCTCATATATGAAAGCATGCCAAATTACTGCGAAGTGTTCATAAGAAATCCAGACGCAGACTTTGCACTCAAGCTCGAACACAGTAAAGAGCTTCAAACAGTATGGAACCATACGATTCGAAAAGGTCAGGTTTAAATAATATCACCAGAATTCATCTGAACAGCCTATTAAACACTTTTAACTTTCACCGTTACTCAAATATGTATCATGAGTGAAGCCAAAATATGTCTCTTTTCTTTTCCTCCTTTTTCTTTTTCAGAAGAATACCAAAACACCGGTCACATACGAGGTAAGACAGGCTCAACAGTCTGACCGAAGAGTCGGTTTGGTCTAGGAGTGGATTGATAAAACCTAGCAGCATATTAAATATTCATAAACGGTGTTTTAGTCAGAGTGTTATAAGGATGTAACCGTGCTTCCTATATGACAGTTGCAGACATCGCTGGACTGACGTCCTCCACACCTGCTTCCGGTGACCGTGAGTTGTTTTTAACACGAGACATTATATTAATATTGGAAATATTGGAACCAACATTTGTATGTTTTTTAAGCATTGAGGACATGAGGTATTTCTATGTGTAATATTATGTTTGTATATTATGTGTTTTCATAATAATAAAAAATATATATATTATTACAATTTAATTATAACATTTATATGAACATTAATAGTAATAATAATTACATATTTAGCTTAACGTGTTGTATTGAGTTGTCATATTTCATATTGAACAAAATAATCAATAGTGCAAGAGAGAGAAATGTCTCTTAAAAGACAAATAAATAAAATTCAATAAAATTTGCTCATAAAATCTTTCAGACAGACCTAACAAACCATGGCTTTGGATTTTTTTTTTTTTTTTTTTTTTTTTTTTACATATCGTCATTATGTCTTATTTCGGCATCCTTTTTATGCGCGCGCACGACACTGTTTGTTTACGTCGACGTTTTGAAGACACGTTACTATGGCGACGTGCCAGACGTTTAACAGCTGAGAACGTAAATCCGATAGATGAAGATAAAAAGGCTAGTTGCTCTACGAGGGCGCCAACATAAGCAGCAACACGTATATGATGAACAGCAACTTCATTTGTTTTGGAGTAAATATGCAAAACGAGCTAAAGTTCACCTTTCATAATTATTTTTAAGCCACAAGCTCAAATTCCGACGCTCTTTGAATACGTCACACGGAAAGCAAAGTGAACGTTAGATCGCGGCATATTTTTGACTCTCCTATAAACTATCACTCTGGGGGGTCTGCTATGGCAAGTGCGACACCTAGTGGTAAAGGTCGGTATAACTGGTTCTTGCTTTGGCCCAGACCGGTTTGAAAACGTTTAAACCGGCCGAGCATGTATCTGGGATTTCCACGTTCAAAGCAGCAATAGTGGTTATTATGGAGCTCACGCAAATATATACACATAAATGACGGGCAAAGATTCCTATGAAATATTATTATCTTAATCTGGCATCCAAGAGGACACTTCATAAAAAAGAGTTGAGGACAAATTCAGGAGGAAATGCATTTTAATCGTCTATCTTTCCTTGAAAGACAGCCTTTTGTTTGCTGTGTGTCTGAAAAAACACGCATTAACACTCTTTCATGAAGCAATTTTGAATTTGTTTCAGACGGGAGACGGTCAGCTGGAGCGGCTGCTGTGAACACCGTGGCAGGAGGTGGATGCACAGGTAAGGTGATGTCTTCACAGTGAACGCTGCCTGCCATCGGACACCGATCAGATTGAGACTGTTGAATTCAAATGAATTAGTTTGACACTTATTGTGTTATTTCTCAGAGTTTGCACATTGAGGATAGAGCCAGGAGACATTTAGCTTAGCTTAGCATACAGACTGGAAGCAAAGGGTTAGCCTGGTTCAGTCCAGAACTCCTAAAAACCACAACCTTGGGACGAGCTCGCTGTTCTCCAGTTCCTCCCGTCTCTGTGCTAAACTAAGCTAAATGTCTCCTAGATTTGTGTGTGTGTGTGTGTGTGTATGTGTGTAGAGTACAGACATGAGGGCTGTATCTATTCAATTCAATTTCATTTATAGTGTCATATCACAACAGCAGTCATCTCAGGACACATTGAAAATGTAATGAATCATGAGCATATTCTAGTCCTGTTCAGAGTCCCAACATCCCCAGGAGCGTTGCAGCGACAGTGGCGAGAAAAAACTGCCTTAAAGCAACACTTAAGAACCATTCCTCTTCGGTCCCCCTACAGGTTGGAAGGGAATTGTCCATTTCTGCCGTTGTAAATAATTTAGCCTACCCCAGCCTACCGTCGCACGCACGTTATTTGTTTGTATGCAGAACTGGCTCTGGAAACGATGAAAGATTTGAACGATGTCCATTGACAAGGTAGAGTAGCTAACGCCTTAGCTAAGATTAGCTAACATGAGCCATAACTATAGTTACATATATATTAGCAAAATAGCTAACGCCTTAGCTAAGATTAGCTAACATGAGCCATAGCGATAGTTACATATATATTAGCACAATAGCTAACGCCTTAGCTAAGATTAGCTAACATGAGCCATAGCTATAGTTACATATATAAATATATTAGCACAATAGCTAACGCCTTAGATAAGATTTGCTAACATGAGCCATAGCGATAGTTACATATATATATATTAGCAAAATAGCTAACGCCTTAGCTAACAGGAGCCAATAAAATAATCAACAATGTATTGTACACAGATGCACACAGTTGGAAAAAAAATGATTACCGGTATTATTTACAAGTCCAGCAGCAACAAAGCCAAGTCACCATCCGTCTTGCATTTTGTAGCCTCCTTTAGCTCTTGAGTGTGAGCCGGTCCGATATTCACTCTCGTGTCATGCTCCCGTTTTCTTTCCTTCGCCTCATCGGACATTATACTCCTCCTTTTCTTTGCAGGCTCTGCCATGATACCAATTTAAAAACTACCTAGCTGCAAAGTATCTTCTACGCACCTGCCGGGTGTTCTCCCACTGATCTCCACGCAGAGCCTCCACCTACCGGCTTTTGTCGCGCTTGCCATAAAGCAGGTCAAATTTGTAGTCTCATTAGAACTACAAAAACACTACCCGACGAGGCAAAGTTACATAGTGCGGTTACAGCCAATAGAGGGCTGCAGAGCGAATGCTGAAGTCCCGTTCACCCGGTTTTGAGGTGATGAACCCCTGAAACTATTTTGGAAACATTATTTTAAGGCACTAAATACTCTTTAGTGTTGCTTCAAAAGGCTTTTAGGCAGAAATCTGGTGCAGCCCAGGCCCTCGGGTTTCAACTGCATTTGGTGGTGGTAGTAGTATAGTAGAAGTATAGTATATAGTATCTATCTTCTCATCTTACTCTTGGCATGAAAGTGCGTCTCCCAAAAATGTCGTATCGTAGAAACTTTAGATGCAAGAGCTTTACAGAATTTGGAGAACACGTAACTTCGTAGCTGTAAACTGAACCCTTATTCTTTCAGATGTAGTTTAATGCCAGAGTTAGAAATCCACTATTTGATCATCAAAATGAACCTTTTCCTCTGAAGAAAATGTACAAAGTTGTAATCAGGCATTCCTCCTTCTTTCCTCAGGGGCTCAGTTCGTGGATAAACATAGACTCCAGCTGATCAAAAGAGTGAAAAACATTGAACCCATTTTTGATGAGCTCCTCGACAAAGGCATCATCCAACAAGAGAGTTACGATGAAATCTTGGCGAGCCGCACTGATCAGGAGAAGATGAGGAAGCTCTACTCCGGTCCCCTGACTGCTGCCGGACCTGACGGCAAAGACGTCTTCTACGCAATCCTCGAGGAAAGGGAGACATATCTCATTGCTGACCTCAAGAAGAAGAAGTGAAATTCATCATCAGACCAAAAATACATTCTACCTGAACACAAACAGTTTTTATATAATCAAAGTTGGGGAGATATTCATTTTAATGCTACGCGAAATGTTTAAACAGAGCCGTTTCCTCTTAAATCCAATGAAATGTATACTTATGTGGTCCAGCCCCGATCAATCAATGAATTATCAGAGAATCATGTAAGAAACGAACAAGTTATCATCAGACATGTTTTTATCCAACAAATAATCAAATGGAATGAAAGTCTAGTTTATGTAAATGAAAACATAACATAAGCTTCATTTATACCAAATGTGCTTTTTTTTAAAATCACTTTTATCACAAAATGGTTTATATTTTTAAATGTATACATTTATAATAAAATCTTCATGAGTGAAGTAAAAAGATGTCTATTTTCTTTTCCTCCTTTTTCATTTTCACAAGAAAACACCGGTCACATACAAGGTAAGACCTGTCTGTCTCTACATGTCTCCCTGTGATAGACTGGTTACCTGTCTGTCTCTACATGTCTCCCTGTGATAGACTGGTTACCTGTCTGTCTCTACATGTCAGCCCTGTGATAGTTACCTGTCTGTCTCTACATGTCTCCCTGTGATAGACTGGTTACCTGTCTGTCTCTACATGTCTCCCTGTGATAGACTGGTTATCTGTCTGTCTCTACATGTCAGCCCTGTGATAGACTGGTTACCTGTCTGTCTCTACATGTCAGCCCTGTGATAGACTGGTTACCTGTCTTTCTCTACATGTCTCCCTGGGATAGACTGGTTACCTGTCTGTCTCTACATGTCTCCCTGTGATAGACTGGTTACCTGTCTGTCTCTACATGTCTCCGTGTGATAGACTGGTTACCTGTCTGTCTCTACATGTCAGCCCTGTGATAGACTGGTTACCTGTCTGTCTCTACATGTCTCCCTGTGATAGACTGGTTACCTGTCTGTCTCTACACGTCAGCCCTGTGATAGACTGGTTACCTGTCTGTCTCTACATGTCAGCCCTGTGATAGACTGGTTACCTGTCTGTCTCTACATGTCTCCCTGTGATAGACTGGTTACCTGTCTGTCTCTACATGTCAGCCCTGTGATAGTTACCTGTCTGTCTCTACATGTCTCCCTGTGATAGACTGGTTACCTGTCTGTCTCTACATGTCTCCCTGTGATAGACTGGTTATCTGTCTGTCTCTACATGTCAGCCCTGTGATAGACTGGTTACCTGTCTGTCTCTACATGTCAGCCCTGTGATAGACTGGTTACCTGTCTTTCTCTACATGTCTCCCTGGGATAGACTGGTTACCTGTCTGTCTCTACATGTCTCCCTGTGATAGACTGGTTACCTGTCTGTCTCTACATGTCTCCGTGTGATAGACTGGTTACCTGTCTGTCTCTACATGTCAGCCCTGTGATAGACTGGTTACCTGTCTGTCTCTACATGTCTCCCTGTGATAGACTGGTTACCTGTCTGTCTCTACACGTCAGCCCTGTGATAGACTGGTTACCTGTCTGTCTCTACATGTCAGCCCTGTGATAGACTGGTTACCTGTCTGTCTCTACATGTCTCCCTGTGATAGACTGGTTACCTGTCTGTCTCTACATGTGATGGACTGGTTACCTGTCTGTCTCTACATGTCAGCCCTGTGTGATAGACTGGTTACCTGTCTGTCTATACATATCAGCCCTGTGATAGACTGGTTACCTGTTACCACCCCCGACCCTGAATACAGGATAAGCGGTGGACAGTGGATGGGTAGATTCCTTAAATGTTATAAAGTGATGTCACCAGGTAGGCTGTTGACCTGAATCCAATTCTTTTTCTTTCCCTCTAGCCTCAGGCCATCACTTTGTGGATAAACACCAGTGTGATCTGATCGACAGAGTGAACAACATTGAACCAATCTTGGATCATCTCCTGAGAGAAGTTGTAATCCAGCAAGAATTTTATGACAGAATGTCTGCCATTCCAACCACCCGGGAGAAGATGAGAAAACTCTACGGAGGTCCCCTGAATGCAGCCAGACGCGACGGAAAAGACATCTTCTTCAAAATCCTTGAGGAGAAAGAGCCGTTTCTTGTTGCCAGTCTCAAGAAGAAGAACTCATGAATACTGTGTTGAATTCGCCTGTTTTCTGCATCGCAAAGCAAATGTCAGGCCAGACCCCCTACAACGGTTTAGTTTGTCACCTTTTCCACCCTCATGAGTTTGCAGATATGGGTATAGTAGTGTATCTGCTGCTGAGGTAGGAGTATCATAGAATATATCAGTATTATTGCACTGTCACTGTCTCAACGTGTCATATAAAGCTTTTTCTAATGTAAATATCTAAAAGCAAGAAATTAGCTCAAATTGTTAACACAACCTTGAATGTCGATATCAGCAGAGGAACTACAGGGAGCCTTCACATGCACATCCTGGGGCAATAAAAGCCTACACACAGGTCCAGCAACAGGTATCGTTTACCGGTATGGAACCATGAGGAATTCCAAATTTTACATCGTCAAGCTGATTAAAGCTACTAAAACAATGCATCTATGTTTGTTGTTGTGAATTTCTCTTTTTGTTGGGTGAACCAGGGTCTAATGCAGGACTATAACACCAAAATGGACTATCCCATCCATAGTCATGGCAGGCCTATGTTCTGTTACCAACTGGTATGGAGTGTTTCTTCTTCTTCGTCTCTGTAGCTGTGTGTACCATTACCGCCCTCTGGCTGCCGTCCAGCATAGCAACACTGATACCGCCCGGTCTGCACGTCACAGCCAAGTAAACGGAGAAGAAGGCTCGAAGGGGAAGACACACTTCAAACACTTTTCCACTTTTCAAGAGAGCAACAGAGTGCTGTCAACTTAGCGATCAATGATTTGCCGCAATCATAAAAAGTGGACGGACTCTGACAGCTGAATAGTCTGGTTTTCACCATACTAAGGTCAATCTTTTAAGATTGAACATTAGTCTGGGGAAGCTGCGCTTTGTTTCTACTGCTCAAGAGGCGGGATCAATGGGCATCGTTCCCCATTATGTTTCGTCATCGTCACGTCACCGGCCAATAGCGTGCCAGGAGAGAATGGCCGTTTCTGATTGGAGCCAAAGATTCTGGCAATGTAACAGCGAAAGTAAGCCTGAGGGTGTCCAGCCTAAACTGCCGAGCGAAATCCAAATTTCCCGGAAGTTCAGGCAGGGTTCACCCAGCCTAACAGCTGAAGTTACGAGCTGTTTAAAAAGGTTTGTAAAACGACATTTACTTCTTTTTGTTCTTTTCTTACTTTCACTTTCATAGTTTGAACTTCCTGTCGGATTTTAACGTTAAAACGGTGTGAGAACGCTTTCCTGGTGACATCACCGTTGTCACTAATGATGCATTAACTAAACTGAGATGTTTTCACCAAACCGTTCGACAGTTTGACAGTTCGGTAAAGTTGGAGATATTCAGAGAGTCGAATTTCCGGGATCAATAAATCTGAAGTGAAACGTTTTGATGGCTCTGACCGTAATATCATAGACTACGAGCTACAAGGACCAAAGCCCCGATTTTTTATACAAAAATAAACCGTCTGATAAACCGAGCTGAACGAAGAACATTGATCTCTATGCGCAGCCGGGCGAGTGCGCAGGGACCGTCTGCAGATTGCAAGGCAAGAGCAAGACTGCAAACAAAAATCAATAACTCCACTGTTATACAGTACAGAGACTCCAAAATCACTACACACATCAAGGGGCTCCTTATGGTCATACTACAACAGCTATTTTGAAAATATGTGCCTTTTTATCATTTTGGTGGTTTTTAAATGGTATTAATCATTAATATCTTCCTATATTAATCAATAACTCCACTGTTACACAAGAAAAGATATTCATGATTAATACCAATGAAAGAATGACCATAACGAGACCCTTGATTGTGTGTAGTCATTTTGGAGTCTCTGTACTTGTTAATCAAAAACAAGTTTTTTTGTTGAGGTTGAGGTTGACCAATGGTGCAACTTGATCAGTCAGTTACTTTCTTACTTACTTACTGAGCCACAGAGCCACGGTCCAGCCAATAATCTTAATCTAATCTAATAATCTTAAATACTGTGTCAGGCTGAATATGTACAACATTGTAGTTTTAAAAACAACCACCCACTGCTTTGTACCTTTACGGAGCATCACAAGCTCGTTATGTGCCATGCACTCCTGGAAGTTTTAATTTTGGCTGTGCCTCTATAATCAGACACATTCCTATATTGGTATTTTTTTAATTATTTAAATTTGTTTCGGCGTTGCCATATAACTGAGCCTTAATGTGTTTACCTGTTCAAATTATTGCTTTTCTTGGTGTTCTGATTGTTATAGTAAGACAGCATTCTGTGAATGATGTAAGTGTTCATGAGACAACAGAGGTCTGCATGAAGCCTGTGAACAAGAAGTGTTAATATTCCCTCATTTTATTTTACAGCTACTTGATCCTCAGTGGCAGCGACTGATAGAAAAACAATGACCGAAGGTAGGAGCGCCGGTATTCTCTCACACAGCTGTTACTCAAAAAAGCAAGAACATGCAACATGTTGTACAAATGTAGTGACAGATACATATATTTGATATATAATATGATGATATTATGATATAATATACGGAATGGAGTGTAAGAGAAAGAGTTAAATAGCTAAAAACAAAGCAAACTGAGAATAGACACGCAGTGTTTACGTTTACTCACTAGTGCATGATTGTGTCTGAAAGTAGTCCATAGTACATAACGCAGTATTCACTCATGATATTTCACGACAGTCGACCACACATCACAGAGCCCTGCTGGTTTTTAGGATTTCTTTAGCCTTTTTGAAGAATTAAACTATATATTTGATTTACAGCCACAAACTTAGGATAACATCAGTCTTATCCTTGAAGGTCTTTTTCACTTAAAACAAAAAAAATCTGTTTTAAAGCCAGGAAGATGTATTCGAGTACATTAAGTGCAGCAAGAGCATTTGAGAAGTCTTAACCTATGTAATTCTATTTGTGTGTGTGTGTGTGTGTGTGTGTGTGTGTGTGTGTGTGTGTGTGTGTGTGTGTGTGTGTGTGTGTGTGTGTGTGTTGAAGTGTGAGTAGACATAAGAAATTTTAATTTTCCATGAATTTGTTTCAGCTACGGGACCCTCGACAGGAGTTCCTGGTGTTGAAACCGAGGGGGAAGATGAACATGGAGGTAATATGACGTCTTCACACCAAATGCCTTTCAGGCTGTCTGTGATCAGTCGCTGATCAGATGGTCTGGAAACCCAGAATCTGAATAGTATTTGTACTTCGTTACTTCCCACCTCTGATTAAGGACCTCATGATTTATGAATTTTAAACTGAGTTACAGACGTCTCTGTCCAAATGTAAACCTAGAGGACAAATTAAGTGCAGCAAGGGCATTTGAGAGCTCTGTGTGTGTGTGTTTAAAAAAGTAGTAGGCATAAACACTAGACTGATCCATCATTGTGCAATTTTAATTTTCCAAAAATGTGTTTTTAGGTGCGGGACCCTCGACTGGAGTTCATGCTGGTGATTTCAGCTGGCTCAGTGGACTGATGAGAGGTAATATGATGTCTTTGCACCAAATGCCTTTCAGTTTGTCTGTGATCAGTCGCTGATCAGATTGTCTGGAAACCCAGAATCTTAATTTGAAAAAACTCCTAATTTAAGCGTTCGCCTGGCTCAGTCCAAAGTTTAAAAACCTTCCAACCTCAGTAAGACGCTAAATGTTGTTGAATTGGTACAATAAAAACAAACTTTGGAGGGACGAGTTGTTCTCCTGTGCCTCCAGTCTTTATGCTAAGCTAAGCTAAATGTCTCCTGGCTTTGTGTTTCGTACTGGGACGTTGATTTAATCAAATATTTAAAACCTGAGTTACAGACGTTTCTGTCTGAATATAAATCTACAGGACAAATGAAGTGCAGCGAAAGCATTTGAGAGCTCTGTATGTAAGTCTTCTGTGGCAGTTACTAAGGTTGATGCCGAAGGTTCAGTGATGGGAGGTAATATGACGTCTTTTCACCAAATGCCTTTCAGGCTGTCTGTGATCAGTCGCTGATCAGATTGTCTGGAAACCCAGAATCTGAATAGTATTTGTACTTCGTTACTTCCCACCTCTGATTAAGGACCTCATGATTTATGAATTTTAAACTGAGTTACAGACGTCTCTGTCCGAATGTAAACCTAGAGGACAAATTAAGTGCAGCGAGGGCATTTGAGAGAGAGAGTGTGTGTGTGTGTGTGTGTGTGTGTGTGTGTGTGTGTGTGTGTGTGTGTGTGTGTGTGTGTGTGTGTGTGTGTGTGTGTGTGTGTGTGTGTGTGTGTGTGTCTGTTGAAAACAGGAGTACCATAATCAATTTTAATTTTCCATGAATTTGTTTCAGCTACGGGACCCTCGACAGGAGTTCCTGGTGTTGATACCGAGGGGGAAGATGAATATGGAGGTAATATGACGTCTTCACACCAAATGCCTTTCAGGCTGTCTGTGATCAGTCGCTGATCAGATTGTCTGGAAACCCAGAATCTGAATAGTATTTGTACTTTGTTACTTCCTACCTCTGATTAAGGACCTCATGATTTATGAATTTTAAACTGAGTTACAGACGTCTCTGTCCGAATGTAAACCTAGAGGACAAATTAAGTGCAGCAAGGGCATTTGAGAGTGTGTGTGTGTGTGTGTGTGTTTGTGTGTGTGTGTGTGTGTGCGTGTGCGTGTGTATGTAAGTAGCATAAACACTAGACTGATCCATCATTGTGCAATTTTAATTTTCCAAAAATGTGTTTTTAGTTTATGGATTCCCATTTGGAGCTGATGATTTCAGCTGGCTCGGTGGACTCGGTGGACCGATGAGAGGTAATATGACGTCTTCACACCAAATGCCTTTCAGTTTGTCTGTGATCAGTCGCTGATCAGATTGTCTGGAAACCCAGAATCTGAATTTGAAAAAACTTCTAATTTAACCGTTCGCCTGGCTCAGTCCAAACTTTAAAAACCTTCCAACCTCAGTAAGACGCTAAATCTTGGTTGATTTCATGGTGGAAGGTTCAGTGATGGGAGGTAATATGACGTCTTCTCATCAAATACCTTTCAGGGTGCCGCTCTTCCCCTCTTCAGATCCACCCGTCCCTCTGCCTCAGTCCAAATATGGTCACGTCCGTTCACTTGTTGCAAAACCTCCAAGATGGCGACGGCCAAAATGCCGACCTCGAGGGTTCAGAACCGTAGTCCACACACCAACGGGTGACGTCACCACGACGACGTCCGCAGGAAATCACACAAGCCAGGAAGTGAAGTGATCTGAACCGAGGGGAGAGAGGAGTGACAAAATAAAACAGGAATGAGTGATTTGAAGCTCCGAACCGAATGTCAGGGCGGAACTATGCAAACATATCTCGTTGATATTGTACAGTGTTACGTAAGAAAAGGGAAAGTACGTCAGCTAAAGTAGACTCACGTTGTTCCTGCACAGTAAAAGTCCCATAAGGACGGATCAGATAAGCCTGATTGGTCTATTCGTCTCTGGGGGCGTGTACCAACGTTTGATTGACACTTGTCTGGCCTTGCACGTTTGGCCCATGAAAGTTCCCTTTGAATTGACCAGGTGGAGACGATGGCGTCTGTTATAGAGCTTGGAAACGCTGGCTGATTTGAGTCAGAAAATCAAGAGCTTCAAGAAGATTCTCAGTGAAACCGACCTCCACAAACGTTCCACAGACATTCCATAGATGGAGACAACAGAAATACAGGACACGGGCTTTTTATGGTGTTAACCTGCAGCCGACAGTCTGTGAGACGATCAGGGAGGTTTGAGAGAATATGAAGCGATTTGCTCCGGTACAGAGGTTGTCAGACAGCAGACCAAAAGGTAAAAGACCAAAAACTAGCCCTTAAAGGATCCGCATGACATTAAGACATTTATATAGCAGCAAACAACGATTTGCTATGAAGAGATAGTGGAGTAAAAGTACAGATATGTTTAAAATGTAGGGAGTAACAGTAAAACGTTGTCCGTGAAATAAATACTAAAGTACAGATACCTGAAAATTCTACTTAAGTTTACTTCCCACCTCTGATTAAGGACCTAATGATTCAAACAAAGACTATTCAGGTGTTCGTACTGGGAGGTTGATTTAATCTAATAATTAAAAAAGATTATTATAAAGAGTTAGAAGTCTCAGTCTGAATGTAAATCTATAGGAAGAATTAAGTGCAGCGAGAGCATTTGAGACGTTTATCAGGTGAAACCGGTAATTGATCTTCATGATATTAATAAGGAGATTTTCAGTTTATTTTGCATTGACATGTAACATTCTAATTCTTCTATTCTGACAGTGATTATGTGATCATTTTACATTTCCTCTCTCTGCAGAGCGATACTGTGTGGATGAACATTGTCCTGTGCTGATCCAGAAGGTGAGTGATGTAACGTCTGACTTGGATTCTAAAACAATGGATTCGTCTACATTGATTGGTCTTTTCTCTGTTTTAGATCATTAACTGCATCTCTTTGGGTTTTGGGCTGTTGGTCAGACAAAACATTTGAAGATATCAATGTAGATGTAAGGGAATTGTGATGGGTACCTTTAACCATTTTCTGAAATATTATAGACCAAATTATATAACTAAAGTTAATAAATGAAGGGAAGAATCGACAGATTCATCAATAATAGAACTGGTACTGTATATAATAAAGGTTCTGGTACTGTTGTCAATCACAACAGAGCAAAGACAGCCGTTGGGCTGAATGTTATTACGCCTGGAAAAATAGTTCCTTACAAGAACTGAATTTCAAGCTAGAAGGAGGATTTTAACTACGAGGTGGGTTTTAACTAAACTTGACATTTTCAGGTAAATTCTGTAACGTTTATTGAATATGAACAAAATGTAAACAAACTGTAAACAGATGACCGATGTTGTTGATGGACAGTGACATGTAGTAACACTGGTATGATCCTTTAAGCAGGTAATAAAATAAAAGTCAGGAACCCGTTAACAGAAATACAGTAGTTATAAAAGAGAAGTTGCCAAAGAAATATGTACATCTACATCAGTAACCAGTCAAGTGGACAAACATCAGTTGTTTCACTATCTTGTGAAGTTTGGATGATGTTCTCCACATCCATGTTTCTAAAACAGTCATTGATGATATTTAAAGAGTAAAATCTATAATCATCCCAGCAGAGAAATTTAACTTTTGCTTCATGAACATTTCCTTTGAATTTTCCAGGTGGAGACGGCGGTTTCTTTTATAGAGCTGCTTTTGGAAACGCTGGCTGATTTGAGTGACGGGGAGCTTGGGGATTTCAAGAAGGTCCTCTCGTCTCAGACTGACTATCGTCAGTTTGGGCTCCCATCCATGATGTTTGAGATAACAGGACATCAGGACATGGTGTTTCTAATGGTGTTGTACTACAACGAAGAGGCTGTGAATAAGACCAAGGAGGTTTTGGAGAAGATCAACAGGACTGATCTGGTGCAGAGGCTGTCAGACAGCAGCTCAGGACCCAAAAGTAATAACAATAAAGACAAAAACATGTTAAAATCCCCAAAATGTTGAATCAATGACTTTTACCACTTTCCCCCTCAGAGCAAGACTCAGGTGAACACCGGTCTGGATTGACCAGGAAAGTGAGTAATGTTACATCTGTCTGACTGAGTACAACACAGCTTTCATTCACCTAATGCAGGTTCATTCATGGACTTCATATTTATTTAATGAACGTATTATTTTTCAGGTAGCAACAAGAGTAGCTGTTCAACAGCTGATTTTGGAAACCCTGAATGATTTGGATGATCTGATGTTTGAGAGATTCAGGAGTTTCCTGAGGTCGATTGTCCATCAGAAGAACCTCCGATCCTTCCCATTAATGATGGGACACAGTTATAAGAAAGACAGAAGGATGACCGTGTATCTGATGATGGAGACCTACGGCCAACAGTCTGTGGAGTTAACCAGGGAGGCTTTTAAACAAATGAACAGGACAGATCTGATACAGAGGTTACCAAAGCTCAGTTCAGGACTCACAGGTAAGACATAAGCCCCTTTACTCCGCCTTCTCGTTGCAGGATGATCACTCCTTCTTTCTTTTTGGTGTCAAAGGTACAGAGACAGAATGGAGGCGTGATGGCGGCGTTATGCCACAAAGTCCAGTATAAATGGTGCGATTGTAAAGATTAAAACAAAAACAACATAAACATGTGTCTAATAAATACTTTTTATAGTTCATAATAATAAAAAGGTAAATCTGATTGAGTTCTGTGTTTTTACTGAAATTGTTTTATTTTCTTTTGAAGCAACTGTGTCTCATTAAAAGTGATTATTAGTGATTCAATTAGATTTGAATTGTCTGAGTTTTTTAATGTCTTTTCTCCTCAGAGCAACACTTTGTGGATAAACATCAACCTACACTGTTGCTGAACGTGAGTGTGACTATATATTACATTTTAAATCATCATAAATAATGACACAAACCAAACAGTGAGTTTCTTAAATTGCCTCTCACTGTTAATGTTGAGCTCTTAAAGGAGTCATAACCTGGTTTTATACGTATCCAGCCCCCCTTGGATCGCTTTGGATCAATTCGTAAAACTTATTAGAAAAAAAAATAATAATTTTAATCAAACATTGAGCTTGTTCTGACCCTTTTTCGTACCGCGATTTTATCACGCGAGATTACGCGCGAGGTTTTGACTGGTCCGGATGTGCATTGTATAATATGTAATGAGGCGCGCGTTGATTCGCCGCAGGAAGGACAGAGCCGGGGGGGCTTGCCTGCATGCAGACTCCAAAACATAAACAGCCCCCTGTCATGGCGCACACACTAAATGACGAACCTTACGGAATTCAGGCATTTATGTACGAACCAGAGTCGGAACCCGAACCGGAGAGTGAAGAGCCAGAGACGGTTGAAGAGACACGTTTACAGCAGGACGTCAGGTAGCGGACGGGGGGGGGGGTTGGGTGGTGAAAGAGGGGTGGGCTTATGCAAGTAGCCTCCACGGTGACGTCACCGTAGGCGCAGAATCAAAATCTCGTGCTTTAGGAATGCACACCCTTGTGTGCTATTCCTGTTCGGTAAAGGAGCAGAAGCGAAAAAACGGCGCCACTTTCAAACTCCAGCCTTTCAGGCAAGTTTCAACTGAGGTCAAACACAGATATGCATGTTTTAACAAGAGAAATTGCGATTTCCTGGTGATGACTCCTTTAAAACTTTATTTAACCGCCCATGAAAAATGTTATAAAATAAATAAAAAGGTCAGCAAAGCAATAACATGCAGCATCAGCCAATTGAATCCAGACTCTTTGATTTTTGTGATGTCACTGGAATTAATTTGGTGTAATTCTTTTTTAAATATAAGTACAATGTACAGTAAAATACGGTACATGTAGGCCAAATAATCACATTTTGCTGTTGACTTTAATCAGCACCTCTGTTACGATAAGATAAACCTTTATTAGTCCCACGGCGCGGACATTTACAGGATTACAGCAGCAAAGAGGATAGTGCAACAACAAGAGGCAAAACAGAATGTAATAAATAACAGATATTAAAAAAATACTACTATTTAAAAATGTAATCAAGGACAGACTGAGTAGTTGAGTTCACATTATTGTATAATAGAATATATGAAATTTTGTTATTGTACATGAATGACCATGAGGAATGGTTGAATAATTGACAGTTATTGGTATAATCAGCCTACTGGGTGCCGTGTTTATTGTGCAATATTATTGTGGATTGGTACACAATGTATATCAAATTAAATAGTTTGACACAATTTTCACATTATAATCTTATCAAAGGAAGTATTTGTTGTATGGCTTCTGCATTGAGTGAGTAGAGTGTTAATGAATCTGTTATTGATTTTAAGGATGTCATAAAGAAGAAGAATATAATGTTATTTTCTAATTATTTATTTATATTGTTTTGTTCAAAACCAACCAAGTCTTTTAAAGTCTGATTTGGAATCGGTCAGTAATTTTCTCTTTTCTTCCTCCTCAGAGAAATATCAGCTCAAGGATGTGAGTATCAGATGCACGTCACACAGCTTTCAGGTTTCAGGTCAGGATTGCTGTGGTTTGAATTCACAAGAAGGGTTGATCACAGATCACATAAGCACTATAATAATAACTAGAAAATTCCCCCGTGGGAAATTTTGAAAGGGCCACGGGGGCTACTGCCGGAGTGTATACAATACGATGAGATTCTTCGAGATTTCAAACGAGACGGAGTTGTTTTCGAGGCAAATACAGAGACTGCTTGCTGAAAAACTGTCCCTGAAAGGAACGTGTATCAGCAGTTTTGCATGAATTTTCCTCTAAAATGGCTCCGTCTCGTAACGTTACATTATTATCACATAGCGTGTGCAGGTCACAACTTGTCCACAAAAGCGTTTGAGTTGTTGGATTGTGTATTTGATGAGTTTGATGAGTTTGATAGATGTCACCGAGCTCAGCTGTCACTCAAGTACTCAGTACTACCGAGTACTACTGAGACTCAAATACTGAGAACTATAGGTACTATGTACTGGCAAACAGTTGAGTGCGAAGCATGTCACCGAGCTCACTCAAGTACTCTGTACTACCGAGTACTACTGAGACTTGAGTACTGAGAATTACTAACTACTATGTATTGCTTGAAAAACTACAACTCCCAATGACTGCTCCTATCGGCCAATCAGAGCGCACCTGCTGTCACTTCTAAGTGAGACAGAGAGAAATAGACAGACTTGTGTCTCCATTTTAAAGTTTAAATGGAGTTTCTAGGTGAAAGTATGACTGAGCAGAAGATGTTTGACAAAAACAAAAATCGCCAAAATCTTCACACCGTTAGCGCCACAAGACTCGGCTGAAGACACTGATCACTTTTATTTTTTCCCAGTGTCAGAAATGTGGACACTAGGGCGAGTTAGAAATGTGTGAGTTTCAGCGTTTCTTTGAAAATCCATTTCTCGATTTGCATTGGATTGAATGGGGAGAAAAACAGATGTGGCCGCGCTTAGAGGTTGCTAGTTCAAATTCTGTAAATCTCACAGCACATTGTGAGAGACAGGACAAGTTTGTCTACAAAATTGGAAAATATCACGTGTTTAGAGTGAAAATTGTGTCTGGGAGGAGTTTGGAAAGGAAAAAAATCTGAAGTATTTCGAGGAGCCCTCACACTCTAAGCGATGATGTCATCCACTCTAACCCAGAATGTTCCGCGCAATACACACCCATTATAATCTCATGATTTCTCCCAAAACGATCATTGTCATTGAACAGTAATTGATCAAAGAATATATGACCTATTGAAACGTGGATTGACACACCAATACACAAGACTTGTGTCTACATTTTAAAGTTTAAATAGAGTTTCTAGGTGAAAGTATGCCTGAGCAGCAGACGTTTGAAAAGCTACAATGACTGCTCCTTTTTTTTCACCCGTCCCATTCATTTCAATGGGAAATTTTCTGTGGTTTTTCGCGACTTACGTCTAACAAAAGCAATAGCACGCCGATCCCGATCGAACCGCACGTTTTGATATATAATTTGTCCTACAACTCCTAAAGCTCTAGGACTAGTAGCCCATCGAAATTCATCCGGAAGATGAAAAATAAAAACTAGGAAAAAATCCACAGGCCCCGAGCACTGGTCCCCTCAGCTATTTCATAGCTGTAGGGGCCAGTGCTTGGTGCGATTGCCCCGTGGCCCTAATAATAATAATAATAATAATAATAATAATAATAACTAGATAATTTCCTCTGGGGACATTTTGAAAGGGCCACAGGGGCTACTGCCGGAGTGTGTACATTATGATGAGATTCTTCAGAGATTTCAAAAGAGACAGAGTTATTTTCGAGGCAAATACAGAGACTGCTTGCTGAAAAACTGTCCCTGAAGGGAACGCGCATCAGCTGTTTTGCATGAATTTACCTCTAAAACGGCTCCGTCTCGTAATGTTACATTATCATCACATAGCGTGGTGAATGTGAAGGTCACAACGTGTGATAATTTCTCCAAAAATGATCATGGTCATTGAACAGTGATTGATCAAAAACTATATGACCTATTGAAACATGGATTAATACACCAATAAACAAGACTTGTGTCTAAAGTTCAAACGGAGTTTCAAGGTGAAAGTATGCCTGAGCAAAAGACGTTTGAAAAACTACAATGATTGCTCTTTTTTTTCGGTCCGTCCCATTCACTTCAATGCAGAATTTTGCGCAGTTTCGTATTCTGTTGATAAAAGTAATAGTGCACCGATCCCGATCAAACCGCATGTTTTGATATATAATTTGTAGCGAATCGAAATTTGTCCGGAAGATGAAAGATAATAATGAGTAGGATAAGCAGGGGCCAGTGCTCGGTGCGCTTGCCCTGTGGCCCTAATAATAATAATAATAATAATAATAACCAGTTTATAAAAGGAAACAAATCATCACAGCTTTAAATGCTTACTCGGATTCAAAAGAATTAACATTTTATCACTACAGAGGTTTTATCATGTAAATGCCCTCTGATTGTGTTTAATCCCTTCAGGAAGTGCCATCAGTCCCGTTGAAGCTTTTGGAAACGTTGGAAAATTTCAACTACGATGAGCTCGAGAAATTCAAGCATGTCTTGCAGTACAGTAAAATGGAGAAAGGCCTCCCAAGAATCTCCAGACAGAGAATGGAGCTGGCAGACAAAGCCGAGATAGTGGAGCTGATGATGGAGACCTACGGCCAACAGGCTTTGGAGGTGACCAGGGAGGTTTTAACGCAGATGAACAGGAGTGATCTGGTGCAGAGGTTGTTGGACGTTAGGTCAGGATCCAAAGGCAAGTTTGTTTTTGTTTATTACACTTTAATGCCTTTTTTTTCTTAAATCAAATTGCCTGTGGACGGTCAAACAGCCATTTGAATTTGTGGTTTGAATAACGTCCGTTGAAGCACATGCTTTCGATTAGATCAGATCAGTCAGTGTTTCAGCCATGCAAGGGGCTCCATGGTAACGTCGGTGTTTGTCTTTCGGTGTGACGGACACACTGGACCATTATTGGATGCATCACAATTACATTTTGTCCAGAGATCTTTGATGATCCCTGGACATTTCCCTCAAGTACCAGTGAACTCTTGCATGGAGCGCCAATAAATGTTGTTTGTTTGTTGCTAATTATTCACTTGAAATATTTCAAGTTAAATACCACATTAATCACATGACCTTATATATCAAAATAACAAATTGAAACAAATTCAGACATGTCTTCACAAGGGCCTCTGGGACGCATGGAGCCTGAGGGTGATGGAAGCGTTATGGTAATCCTCACATCAGTTCATCACTTTCATTTGTTCATTTATGTGATGTTGCAAAAAGCCCCATCTCCACTTATTTCCAAACATCTTTGTCCTCTGCAGCAGGACTGCAGCGACTGGACTAAAGTTGAACCTGACGTGAACAGTGCAGATGCAGATGAGGCTCCGACGTACAGGTGAAAAAAGAATAAGGTCCTACATCCTGCATCACAGCAAACTGGAACTATATTCTAGGGATATATGCTCATCTTTTTTAGTTCATTTGTTATTTTTCCACGGCTTGCTGTAGCCTACAGTCTGACGCGGGAAACTTTGAATGCAGCGTCTCTGGCTTGCGCTGGGTCTGCAAGGAAAAGGTCAGCTTAAAGTATCAGTTCTGCTCTTGGGAAGGACATATGGAGAGGATGGAGTGGATGCAATACATGCCTGCAGGTCCCCTAATGGACATCACAGTCAGCTCCGGGAAGCTATCTGAAGTACAGCTGCCACACTGGATCTGCATAGGTAAGTGGACAGAACGTGTGCTTTTAAAAGGTCCCCTATTATGAAAAACAGGTTTTCTCTGGTCTCTACACCTATAAACTGGTCCTCCCTGAGCCCGTCAACTCCCAGGATGAGGAAAACAAGCAATTCCTGCATGGTCTTTGCAGCCCACCCACTGGTAAAACGGCGCTCCTACAGGCTGTTCAGATTCAGCTCCTGTTGTTACGTAACGAAAGGAGTCATTTGCATAGACCGAACTTCTCTGCACGATGATGGGCGATATCTGAGAGGGGGTGTTTCGCAGCACGGAGAGCACGGCCCGACAGTGGGGACTGACAGCCCGGAGAGTGTGGCCCAGCGGCCCGACAGCTCTCCAGCATGGAGAGCGGGCCCGACAGCGCAGACGTAGAGTGCAGCCCGACTTACCGGTTGTGGTGCTGCGTGATCCGGCTGGTGCTCCGTGAATCAATCCCGGTGCGGGTGAAGCTGGAGACAATCCTCCCTGTCTCACGCTCTCTGCTGCGTCTTCACTGCTGCCTCCGGTCGGACGGAACTCGGGGGCGCGTGTCAGACAGACCGCCGTGCACGACGGTCCGCATCTGCATCTTGCGTTTGATTTTAAATGACAGTGTGTCGGATACGGTCCGTGTTAGCTTCTATGTGTGTGCTAACCACTTCACATCGGGCTGCTTCAGTAACGAGGGTCAGTACAAAGCTGGCTTTGCCTCGACACTGGCCCTCGTAAAAGGATCTGTCCCCAAAATACGGGACCAACAACTTCACCTGAGACACATAGGCAAGCCATAGAGATACATCCACGTAAACATTGGAGCATACTACCGCTAGCGGCATCGTCTCCGTCTCTCTCCAAGTAGGCGATGACAGACGGAGCTCATTAGCATTTAAAGGTGCAGGCACAGAACCAGCCTGTTCTCAGCAGAGCTCATTTGAGCAACTTTTAGACAGCTGAAATTCAGGACCACAGATGGGTTTGGGGCAATGCATATCAAATACAGTGTTGTTGGACCTCTGACAGCTGTGTGGAATTGATGAAAAACAGTATAATATGGGATCTTTAAATTCCAGACAGCATGAGTACAACAGCTGATGCAATCCTTATGTTATGTGCTCTTATGTTTTGCAGACGACAACCCTGAAATATGGGACAAGTTTGCAGTCCTGCACATAGAGGACTCAGGAGATGTTGTGGAGAAAGCGTCCGAGGTCACATCGCACCACGTCAAACTGTCCGAACCAGTTTTCTCCCCGAGAGCGATCCTGATGAAAGTTGGCTTTCCAGTGAAGATACTGTGTGATGTTTTAATATACAAGATCAACACAGCATTCCTCACACTCCATGTTTATCTGATCCCACGTGATCCTGGTCTAAAACAGGTTATTTCATATCTTACTGTCACTAATGCCACAAATCACGTGATGAAAACGCAGCACAGGCAACTCGTGTTTTTGTCCCAACAGCAACTGGACAAGAGGAAATTATCCTACGGACACAAAATCATCGAAAAGCCGCCGCCAGATGAGTACCTGAAAATGCAAGATCGTTTTGTCCTCACAGCAGATTTCCACGGTGCAGAAGTTCGTCCTAAAGTATGTTTGACTGAAATAAGATTATTTCAGTGCTTCAAAACTAAAATCAACCTTTTTATTTAAATATCTATGAACAATGTGAGCGTTATGTTATTATGAATATTTAAATAACATTCAAATATCTGAAATCATGACATTTTACCAATTTTTGGCAGTTATATTCATAATTTTTCTGTTCATTGATCTAGATGAGAAAACGAAAAAACGTACTAATCGCTGTTGCAAACTTCGGATGCTGAAAGTCTAACTTTCTTTTCACATATTTTATTTTTTTTCCCTCAGAACATAAAGCTCAGATATGAAAGCAGTATCCCAAGTTTCTTCGGAGTGTTCATAAGAAATCCAGATGCAGACTTTGCACTCAAGCTCGAACACAGTAAGGAGCTTAAAACAGTATGGGACGATACGATTCGAAAAGGTCAGATTTAAATAATATCACCAGAATTCATCTGAACAGCCTATTAAACACTTTTAACTTCCACTGTCACTCAAATATGTATCATGAGTGAAGCCAAAATATGTCCATTTTCTTTTCCTTCTTTTTCATTTTCAGAAGAATACCAAAACACTGGTCACATACAAGGTAAGACACGGCTCAACGGTCTGACCGAAGAGTCGGTTTGGTCCAGGAGTGGGTTGATAAAACCCAGCAGCATATTAAATATTCACAAACAGTGTTTTAGTCAGTTATCAGGATGTAACCGTGCTTCCTATATGACAGTTGCAGACATCGCTGGACTGACGTCCTCCACACCTGCTTCCGGTGACCGTGAGTTGTTTTTAACACGAGACATTATATTAATATTGGAAATAATGGAACCAACATTTGTATGTTTTTTAAGCATTGAGGACATGAGGTATTTCTATGTGTAATATTATGTTTGTATATTATGTGTCTTCATAATAATAAAAATAATATATATTATTACAATTTAATTATACCATTTATATAAATATTAATAGTAAAAATAATTATTAATAATTATTAATTAATTATACTCCACAGTGCACTCGAGGCAAATCCATTGTAACGGCAGTCTATCGATGTACATATCTGTGTTGATAGAATGTTTGAAATAAAACCAACGTTGCATTTTTAAGGATTTATGTCTCAGCAGCAGCAGCAGCAGCGTGTCATACTTCCTAGTAGGCTATGGCAGCGGCGGAGTGATATCACCTAGCACTTATAAGTTACCGGTTCTATAATAGTTTGTTTACCTGCTGTCATTGCTACAGACGCAGAGTAGCCTGCAGTGCTAGTTTCTTCAATCTCACAGAAATGGACACTTTTGGAGAATAAACTGAAACTTTTGAAGACTCTGATGAGGAGTTTTCCACCCAAACCCAACCGTACCTGTACGAGCCTGAATATACAGAGGAAGAATTGCGTGAGAGGGATGCTCAAAGGGCAGAACGCAAACGAGTGTCTGGGGAGACCGAGATAGCTGGAGCTGAGAACCGGGACCGAACAAACGGAGACTGGTGGTGCCAGGAGGGAATCCCCCGCAATGTGTCCGAGGGTTTACGGTTCTCCGGATGGAGCAGAGGTTCGGGTTCGCGGTGCGTAATTGTGGGTTCGCGTGGCCGTGGGCTGCCCGGTGTTTGCGTGAGGTCTAAGGGCTTTTCACCCAGGTCTGGGGGCACGAGGCCCGACTGTTCGGCATGGGTCAGGTCTCTATTTACCAGAGGGATTCCCTGCAACGCGTCCAAGGGTTTACGG
This sequence comes from Eutrigla gurnardus, assembly GCF_963514095.1. Taxonomy (NCBI): domain Eukaryota; kingdom Metazoa; phylum Chordata; class Actinopteri; order Perciformes; family Triglidae; genus Eutrigla; species Eutrigla gurnardus. Next base: position 23,467,689 of record NC_139937.1, on the reverse strand, counting down.
GTCTACGGACGGAGCAGAGTTCCGGGTTCGGGATGCGTAATTGTGGGTTTGCGTGGCCGTGGGCTGGCTGGTGTTTGTGTGAGCTCCAAGGGCTTTTCAGACAGCCTTGGGGGCATAAGTGCCGACAAATCGGCGATGTTCAGGTGTGTATTTACCGGCTGGATTCTGAGCAGCGTGTCTTAGAGTTTTGAGTCCAACAGAGCAAAGTAAAATTCCGCTGCTGCTGAAAAACTAGTCCCTCAAAAAATGGATGATTTATGTGATGCAAGGTTAGTTTTGTTTCAAATATTATTCTATCAACACAGATATGTACATCGACAGTCTAGTGTTTTAATTGATTTGCCTCGGGTGCACTCTGGAGTCGGTATGAGTGTTTTTAATGCCATGCTAGCTAGAACCATTGACTTGCGCTAGCCATAGCACAAGCGAACTCGGCAACTACAAGAACTGAATGAAATTTCTTGAAAACGTCTCCAGACGTCTCGAACACACCGGCTCACTTAGAAAATAGGTCTTATGTCCAAAATTCCGAACTATCTACCTTTAATCTGGCATCCAAGAGGGCACTTCATAAAAAAGAGGTGAGGACAAATTAAGGAGTAAAAGCATTTTAATCGTCTATCTTTACCGTGAAAGACAGCCTTTTTTGTTTGCTGTGTGTCTGAAAAAACACGCATTAACACTCTTTCATGAAGCAATTTTGAATTTGTTTCAGACGGGAGACCGTCAGCTGGAGCAGCTGCTGTGAACACCGTGGCAGGAGGTGGATGCACAGGTAAGGTGATGTCTTCACAGTGAACGCCTTCGACGCTGCCTGCGACACCGATCAGATTGAGACTGTTGAATTCAAATGAATTAGTTTGACACTTATTCTGTTATTTCTTAGAGTTGGACGAGAAGATCGCTGTAATGTTTGCACATTGAGGATAGAGCCAGGAGACATTTAGCTTAGCTTAGCATAAAGACTGGAAGCAAAGGGAAACGGTTAGCCTGGTTCAGTCCAGAACTCCTAAAAACCACAACATTGGGACGAGCTCGCTGTTCTCCGGTTCCTCCTGTCTCTGTGCTAAACTAAGCTAAATGTCTCCTAGATGTGTGTGTGTGTGTGTGTGTGTGTGTGTGTGTGTGTGTGTGTGTGTGTGTGTGTGTGTGTGTGTGTGTGTGTGTGTGTGTGTGTGTGTGTAGAGTACAGACATGAGGGCTGTATCTATTCAATTCAATTTTATTTATAGTGTCATATCACAACAGAAGTCATCTCAGGACACATTGAAAATGTAATAAATCATGAGCATATTCTAGTCCTGTTCAGAGTCCCAACATCCCCAGGAGAGTTGCAGCGACAGTGGCGAGAAAAAACTGCCTTAAAGCAACACTTAAAATGATGGTTCGGAGTGAAATGCACCCTAGGTAATTTCCACCATGACATCCAGCCAAACACACCCCCTCAGAAGCATTTTTAGCGATGGTCAGCAGTGGTCAAGATAGGGCGATTAGCCGAATTACTTAGTACTAGCGCTATGGTACTGGGGATATATCTCGTAAATTACCCCACTAATAATGCATGGAATGTTACCAAACTTCTGCAGCAGTACACATAGGGTATGTACTGACAAAACGAGGCATTTGAAAGTTTTTAAGTACACCAGGAGTTTATTTAAAAGAACACTTGCCTGATAGCTTCTATCCTCGGCTGCTATGCTACCGCAGCATAGACGCCACTTCCGTGTTTACCCAGCCGATGCCGTGACGCGAGTTTCACGCGAGAGTATGAAAACGTTTCGCTGAGTTTTTATAAATGCTTGTATTATCAGCTCAACACATTTTTATAAATGCTTGTATTATCAGGTCAACAAGTGTTGATAAGTGTTGACCTGATAATACAAGCATTTCTAAACATTTAGCAAAACTTTTTCATACTCTCGCGTGAAACTCGCGTCACGGTATCGGCTGGGTAAACACGGAAGTGGCGTCTACGCTGCTGTAGCATAGCAGCCGAGGATAGAAGCTATCAGGCAAGTGTTCTTCTTCAAATGCCTCGTTTTGTGAGTATAGACCCTATGTGTACTACTGCAGAAGTTTGGTAACATTCAATGCATTGTTAGTGGGGTAATTTACAAGATATACTCTATGTACCATAGCGCTAGTACTAAGCCATTCGGCTGATAGCGGTTATCTTGACCAATGCTGACCATCGCTAAAAATGCTTCCGAGGGGGTGTTTGGCTAGATATCATGGTGGAAATTACCTAGGGTGCATTTCACTCCGAACCATCACTTTAAGAACTTTTCCTCTTCGGTCCCCCTACAGGTTGGAAGGGAATTGTCCATTACTGCCGTTGTAAATAATTTAGCCTACCCCAGCCTACCGTCGCACGCACGTTATTTGTTTGTATGCAGAACCGGCTCTGGAAACGATGAACGATTTGAACGATGTCCAGTGACAAGGTAGAGTAGCTAACGCCTTAGCTAAGATTAGCTAACATGAGCCATAGCTATAGTTACATATACATATATATATATATATATATATATATATATATATATATATATTAGCACAATAGCTAACACCTTAGCTTAGATTAGCTAACATGAGCCATAGCGATAGTTACATATATATTAGCACAATAGCTAACACCTTAGCTTAGATAAGCTAACATGAGCCATAGCGATAGTTACATATATATTAGCACAATAGCTAACGCCTTAGCTAAGATTAGCTAACATGAGCCATAGCGATAGTTACATATATATATTAGCACAATAGCTAACGCCTTAGCTAAGGTTAGCTAACATGAGCCATAGCGATAGTTACATATATATAGTAGCACAATAGCTAACGCCTTAGCTAACATGAGCCAATAAAATAATCGACAATGTATTGTACACAGATGCACACTGTTGGAAAAAAAATTATAACCGGTATTATTTACAAGTCCAGCAGCAACAAAGCCATGTCACCATCCGTCTTGCAATTTGTAGCCTCCTTCAGCTCTCGAGTGTGAGCCGGTCCGATATTCACTCTTGTATGAGCTCTTTATTTGTCATGCTCCTGTTTTCTTTTCTTTGCCTCATCGGACATTATACTCCTCCTTGTCTTTGCAGGCTCTGCCATGACACCAATTTAAAAACTACCTAGCTGTGTGTGTATCTTCATCAATGACAGCTGGTGCCGAAACCTTGCAGCGAGGGACAGAATATGCACCCCTGATTTAGAGCTTTTGTGTGTCACCTTGCGGCCACACTATCTCCCCCGGGAATTTACCAATTTGTTTGTGTGCGTTGTCTATGTCCCACCCAGTGGTAATGCGGGCAGGGCAGCAAATCTAATTGCAGATTGTGTTCACCGTCATCTAGAAAGCAAGCCTGATGCCCCAATGATGATACTTGGGGATTTCAATCATTGCAGCTTAAATAAAACGCTGCCAGGATTCGACCAATATGTGAAGTGCAGCACCAGGAATAATAATATACTGGACAAATGTTATGGGAATATTAAAGATGCATATACTGCTAGAGCCAGACCTCCACTTAAAAACTCAGACCATAACGTAATCTGCTTCCCACATATCGGTCTGTTTTTAAATCTACCAAACCGGTCACTCAGACGGTGAAGGTATGGACTAATGATGAATTGGGGGAGCTGAAGGGATGCTTCCTTTGTACGGATTGGGATATCTTTCTCAAGGATATGGGCATAGACAGTGCTACAGAAGCAAACTACTGACTACATACATTTTTGCATTGAGTCTGTCATACCCACAAAGACAATTAAACGGTATCCCAACAATAAATCTTATTTTACCCCTGACATTATGGACTGTAATAAAAGGGAAAAAGGCGCTTTCAAGTTGGCGGTCCGAGCGGCCCAAAAGGACCTAAATCTGAAGATAACATCAGCGCGCCATCAACATAAAGAACGGGCAGAGCAAAACTTGGCGGAATGCAACACTAAGAAACTTTGGGACTCAATTAGACATATGACGAACATGGACGCGAAAAAGAAACCTCCGTTTGCTCATAATGAAATTACCAGGGCAAATGAACTGAACAATTTTTATATGCGTTTTAATGTTAATGTCAGTTCTGAGCCAAATCAATTCACAGTAAAATTTTCTGATGACACTGTCATACTTAGCCTGCTTACCAAACATACTAATTTGAGTGTTCATCAACTTGCGGTTGACAAGTTTGTCAACTGGTGTGATGCCCACTCGCTGCTTATTAATACAACTAAAACTGTTGAGATGTTGTTGGATCTTAGATCAATGGGAGACCAGAGCCCTGTGGCCGTCCATGGCCAGGACGTTGTGCAGGTCAAAACATTTAGGTACCTTGGTGTCTATGTTGACAGCGATTTGAGCTGGGGCACACAGGTGGCCAATGTTTGTGCCAAAATTCACCAACGTCTCCATTTCCTACGTAGGCTCAGAGTACTTGGAGTTTGCAAAAATATTATGCTAATTTTTTTATAGAGCAGCAATTGAGTCAATACTCCGCTATGGTATCACCAGCTGGTTTGGTAACTTAACTGTTAAATCTAGAGCTGAAATCTCAAGCCTTGTCAAAACTGCTGGCAAGATTATGGGAATAACACCCCCCCTAAAGCCACAGGATCTTTTTGAGCAGGCGACAATCAGACAGGCAAATGCCATTTTAACAGATAGTTCTCATGTGCTGAATAGTGAATATATTCTCCTGAACTCTGGAAAGAGATATAGGCTTCCCTTGTGCAGGCACAATCGATACAAACATTCCTTTGTGCCTAACCAAGCTTCTCAACAGCAGGAAATGATTGCAATGTTTCTGTATATGTATACGAACATAGGTACCATATGTGTATATGGAAATGAATGTATTATGAGTCAAACTATGGATATATGTGAGTGAATGGATTAATGTATGCTTGAGGTTATGTGATGCTGATATGAATGTATATTTATGATTACAGTTAGAGTAGCGATGTGGATGCATGTGAATGACGTTCACGTCGGCTTGCTGCATGTGCAGGATTGTCCAGTGTGGTCTGTTTACTCCACCAGTCTTTTAACTTGATGTTCTTTTTGTACTGTATGTGTTTTTTATGTATGCAACATGTTCTCTACATGTCTCCCTGTGATAGACTGGTTACCTGTCTGTATCTACACTGGTTACCTGTGATAGACTGGTTACCTGTCTGTCTCTACATGTCTCCCTGTGATAGACTGGTTACCTGTCTGTCTCTACATGTCTCCCTGTGATAGACTGGTTACCTGTCTGTATCTACACTGGTTACCTGTGATAGACTGGTTACCTGTCTGTCTCTACATGTCTCCCTGTGATAGACTGGTTACCTGTCTGTCTCTACATGTCTCCCTGTGATAGACTGGTTACCTGTCTGTCTCTACATGTCTCCCTGTGATAGACAGGTTACCTGTCTGTCTCTACATGTCTCCCTGTGATAGACTGGTTACCTGTCTGTCTCTACATGTCTCCCTGTGATAGACTGGTTACCTGTCTGTCTCTACATGTCAGCCTGTGATAGACTGGTTACCTGTCTGTCTCTACATGTCTCCCTGTGATAGACTGGTTACCTGTCTGTCTCTACATGTCTCCCTGTGATAGACTGGTTACCTGTCTGTCTCTACATGTCTCCCTGTGATAGACTGGTTACCTGTCTGTCTCTACATGTCTCCCTGTGATAGACTGGTTACCTGTCTGTCTCTACATGTCAGCCCTGTGATAGACTGGTTACCTGTCTGTCTCTACATGTCTCCCTGTGATAGACTGGTTACCTGTCTGTCTCTACATGTATCCCTGTGATAGACTGGTTACCTGTCTGTCTCTACATGTCTCCCTGTGATAGACTGGTTACCTGTCTGTCTCTACATGTCTCCCTGTGATAGACTGGTTACCTGTCTGTCTCTACATGTCTCCCTGTGATAGACTGGTTACCTGTCTGTCTCTACATGTCAGCCCTGTTATAGACTGGTTACCTGTCTGTCTCTACATGTCTCCCTGTGATAGACTGGTTACCTGTCTGTCTCGACATGTCTCCCTGTGATAGACTGATACCTGTCTTTCTCTACATGTCTCCCTGTGATATACTGATTACCTGTCTGTCTCTACATGTCTCCCTGTGATAGACTGGTTACCTGTCTGTTTCTACATGTCAGCCCTGTGATAGACTGGTTACCTGTCTGTCTCTACATGTCTCCCTGTGATAGACTGGTTACCTGTCTGTCTCTACATGTCAGCCCTGTGATAGACTGGTTACCTGTCTGTCTCTACATGTCTCCCTGTGATAGACTGGTTACCTGTCTGTCTCTACATGTCGGTCCTGTGATAGACTGGTTACCTGTCTGTCTCTACATGTCTCCCTGTGATAGACTGGTTACCTGTCTGTCTCTACATGTCTCCCTGTGATAGACTGGTTACCTGTCTGTCTCTACATGTCAGCCCTGTGATAGACTGGTTACCTGTCTGTCTCTACATCTCTCCCTGTGATAGACTGGTTACCTGTCTGTCTCTACATGTCTCCCTGTGATAGACTGGTTACCTGTCTGTCTCTACATGTCAGCCCTGTGATAGACTAGTTACCTGTCTGTCTCTACATGTCTGCCCTGTGATAGACTGGTTACCTGTCTGTCTCTACATGTCTGCCCTGTGATAGACTGGTTACCTGTCTGTCTCTACATGTCTCCCTGTGATAGACTGGTTACCTGTCTGTCTCTACATGTCGGCCCTGTAATAGACTGGTTACCTGTCTGTCTCTACATGTCTCCCTGTGATAGACTGGTTACCTGTCTGTCTCTACATGTCTCCCTGTGATAGACTGGTTACCTGTCTGTCTCTACATGTCTGCCCTGTGATAGACTGGTTACCTGTCTGTCTCCACATGTCAGCCCTGTGATAGACTGGTTACCTGTCTGTCTCTACATGTCTCCCTGTGATAGACTGGTTACCTGTCTGTCTCTACATGTCAGCCTGTGATAGACTGGTTACCTGTCTGTCTCTACATGTCTCCCTGTGATAGACTGGTTACCTGTCTGTCTCTACATGTCTCCCTGTGATAGACTGGTTACCTGTCTGTCTCTACATGTCGGTCCTGTGATAGACTGGTTACCTGTCTGTCTCTACATGTCTCCCTGTGATAGACTGGTTACCTGTCTGTCTCTACATGTCTCCCTGTGATAGACTGGTTACCTGTCTGTCTCTACATGTCAGCCCTGTGATAGACTGGTTACCTGTCTGTCTCTACATCTCTCCCTGTGATAGACTGGTTACCTGTCTGTCTCTACATGTCTCCCTGTGATAGACTGGTTACCTGTCTGTCTCTACATGTCAGCCCTGTGATAGACTAGTTACCTGTCTGTCTCTACATGTCTGCCCTGTGATAGACTGGTTACCTGTCTGTCTCTACATGTCTGCCCTGTGATAGACTGGTTACCTGTCTGTCTCTACATGTCTCCCTGTGATAGACTGGTTACCTGTCTGTCTCTACATGTCGGCCCTGTAATAGACTGGTTACCTGTCTGTCTCTACATGTCTCCCTGTGATAGACTGGTTACCTGTCTGTCTCTACATGTCTCCCTGTGATAGACTGGTTACCTGTCTGTCTCTACATGTCTGCCCTGTGATAGACTGGTTACCTGTCTGTCTCCACATGTCAGCCCTGTGATAGACTGGTTACCTGTCTGTCTCTACATGTCTCCCTGTGATAGACTGGTTACCTGTCTGTCTCTACATGTCAGCCTGTGATAGACTGGTTACCTGTCTGTCTCTACATGTCTCCCTGTGATAGACTGGTTACCTGTCTGTCTCTACATGTCTCCCTGTGATAGACTGGTTACCTGTCTGTCTCTACATGTCTCCCTGTGATAGACTGGTTACCTGTCTGTCTCTACATGTCTCCCTGTGATAGACTGGTTACCTGTCTGTCTCTACATGTCAGCCCTGTGATAGACTGGTTACCTGTCTGTCTCTACATGTATCCCTGTGATAGACTGGTTACCTGTCTGTCTCTACATGTATCCCTGTGATAGACTGGTTACCTGTCTGTCTCTACATGTCTCCCTGTGATAGACTGGTTACCTGTCTGTCTCTACATGTCTCCCTGTGATAGACTGGTTACCTGTCTGTCTCTACATGTCTCCCTGTGATAGACTGGTTACCTGTCTGTCTCTACATGTCAGCCCTGTTATAGACTGGTTACCTGTCTGTCTCTACATGTCTCCCTGTGATAGACTGGTTACCTGTCTGTCTCGACATGTCTCCCTGTGATAGACTGATACCTGTCTTTCTCTACATGTCTCCCTGTGATATACTGATTACCTGTCTGTCTCTACATGTCTCCCTGTGATAGACTGGTTACCTGTCTGTTTCTACATGTCAGCCCTGTGATAGACTGGTTACCTGTCTGTCTCTACATGTCTCCCTGTGATAGACTGGTTACCTGTCTGTCTCTACATGTCAGCCCTGTGATAGACTGGTTACCTGTCTGTCTCTACATGTCTCCCTGTGATAGACTGGTTACCTGTCTGTCTCTACATGTCGGTCCTGTGATAGACTGGTTACCTGTCTGTCTCTACATGTCTCCCTGTGATAGACTGGTTACCTGTCTGTCTCTACATGTCTCCCTGTGATAGACTGGTTACCTGTCTGTCTCTACATGTCAGCCCTGTGATAGACTGGTTACCTGTCTGTCTCTACATCTCTCCCTGTGATAGACTGGTTACCTGTCTGTCTCTACATGTCTCCCTGTGATAGACTGGTTACCTGTCTGTCTCTACATGTCAGCCCTGTGATAGACTAGTTACCTGTCTGTCTCTACATGTCTGCCCTGTGATAGACTGGTTACCTGTCTGTCTCTACATGTCTGCCCTGTGATAGACTGGTTACCTGTCTGTCTCTACATGTCTCCCTGTGATAGACTGGTTACCTGTCTGTCTCTACATGTCGGCCCTGTAATAGACTGGTTACCTGTCTGTCTCTACATGTCTCCCTGTGATAGACTGGTTACCTGTCTGTCTCTACATGTCTCCCTGTGATAGACTGGTTACCTGTCTGTCTCTACATGTCTGCCCTGTGATAGACTGGTTACCTGTCTGTCTCCACATGTCAGCCCTGTGATAGACTGGTTACCTGTCTGTCTCTACATGTCTCCCTGTGATAGACTGGTTACCTGTCTGTCTCTACATGTCTGCCCTGTGATAGACTGGTTACCTGTCTGTCTCCACATGTCAGCCCTGTGATAGACTGGTTACCTGTCTGTCTCTACATGTCTCCCTGTGATAGACTGGTTACCTGTCTGTCTCTACATGTCGGCCCTGTGATAGACTGGTTACCTGTCTGTCTCTACATGTCAGCCCTGTGATAGACTGGTTACCTGTCTGTCTCTTCATGTCAGCCCTGTGATAGACTGGTTACCTGTCTGTCTCTACATATCAGCCCTGTGATAGACTGGTTACCTGTCTGTCTCTACATGTCAGCCCTGTGATCGACTGGTTACTTGTCTGTCTCTACATATCAGCCCTGTGATAGACTGGTTACCTGTTACCACCCCCGACCCTGAATACAGGATAAGCGGTGGATGATGGATGGGTAGATTTCTTAAATGTTATAGAAAGTGATGTCACCAGGTAGGCTGTTGACCTGAATCCAATTCTTTTTCTTTCCCTCTAGCCTCAGGCGATCACTTCGTGGATAAACACCAGTGTGATCTGATCGACAGAGTGAACAACATTGAACCAATCTTGGATCATCTCCTGAGAGAAGTTGTAATCCAGCAAGAATTTTATGACAGAATGTCTGCCATTCCAACCACCCGGGAGAAGATGAGAAAACTCTACGGAGGTCCCCTGAATGCAGCCGGACGCGACGGAAAAGACATCTTCTTCAAAATCCTTGAGGAGAAAGAGCCGTTTCTTGTTGCCAGTCTCAAGAAGAAGAACTCATAAATACTGTGTTGAATTCGCCTGTTTTCTGCATCGCAAAGCAAATGTCAGGCCAGACCCCCTACAACGGTTTAGTTTGTCACCTTTTCCACCCTCATGAGTTTGCAGGTATGGGTATAGTAGTGTATCTGCTGCTGAGGTAGGAGTATCATAGAATATATCAGTATTATTGCACTGTCACTGTCTCAACGTGTCATATAAAGCTTTTGCTAATGTAAATATCTACAAGCAAGAAATTAGCTCAAATTGTTAACACAACCTTGAATGTCGATATCAGCAGAGGAACTACAGGGAGCCTTCACATGCACATCCTGGGGCAATAAAAGCCTACACACAGGTCCAGCAACAGGTATCGTTTACTGGTAGGAACCATGAGGAATTCCTAGTTTTACACCGTCAAGCTGATTAAAGCTACTAAAACATTGCATCTATGTTTGTTGTTGTGAGTTTCTCTTTTTGGGGGGTGAACCAGGGTCTAATGCAGGACTTTAATGCCGAAATGGACTATCCCATCCATAGTCATGGCAGGCCTATGTTCTGTTGTTGCTTTACATTATGAACTAATATAAATGTAGATTAATCTGACAGCTATCTTCCTCTCACCTTTGGGTCCTGAGCTGATCTCCAGACGGCCTCGGCACCGGATCAGATCCTGATTCCACGTCCATGAGAGCTTCCCTAGTCGCCCTCTATTACCTTTTGTACGCCTCTATTCTGATCTGGTTTCATGTTTTTGTTTTGTTGCCTTGGGTTCATCTCCTGCCCGATCACCAACTCGTCCCAGATCCACCCTCATCTGCAGTTCTGCACAGCAATAATCAGTTGATTCCCTCACCTGAGCCTTCCCACCCATTTACTGGACTTTCATTAAGCTACGTCACTGTAACGCGACGGCTGATGAACGGCTTCCGGTCCAGCAGCTCCTCTTTCCGGTCGCTGTTACAATCAACTCTGTTGCCTGTAAACCAACTGACCAACACAATAATGTGGATTTAACCGTTCAGTTATATTTTTGCTATGTTAACCTTTTAATGTGTTATTGTTCTGCCCCGCGGGGCTTTGGGTTTTGTTTCCGGTGGGACACGTTTCAGTGACGGACCAGTCTGAATTAAACAAAACAAAACAGCGACAGAAAACACTCCGTTGGCTCCACTACGAACCTCAGTTAAACCCTTGTCTGTGTGTAATGACGTGTTTGAAGTTGTAAAATATAATATTATTATTTTATTCACCTTGGGTGATGTTATTTGTCACATTAAACCCCGTTTATGTCGTTTTTGTGGCGGAGTTGAACGTGAGGTGTAGTGATTAAACGTTCCACCAGGGGGCGTAGGACGTCCCGTTAAGCTCAGTTAACTGTTAACACCACGCGAATATGTCAATATGTTAAAGCACAACAAACTATATTTTAGTTCATTTTCAGTTTTTTTGTTATTTCAATGTTATGGAAGATATAAAAAATATGTAATTATTAGTTGGCTTACACTCACTTTTTGGAGATTTAATATTTGTTCATGTTGATGATTGTTGTTCATAATCAAGAATTCGTTTGCTGCAGTTATTTTTTTAAACATTTGTAACATGCTTGAAATAAATAAATACAAATGAAATAAAAAATATCACTGTCCAATATCTGTCTCAATCCAATGACTATTTGTCTGCATGGAAGTAATTGTTAAACATGCAAAGGTTTTGAAAGGAAGCAAAGAAGCACCTTTCCTTTGCATTTAGAGAATTCAAACTGCTCTTATCATGGCTTGTTTACATCTGAACATTTCTCCCTTTAGGAACCTTCCTAAAAGCAAAAAAGTCTCGTTTTTCACGCCTCTCCTCGCGTTCATAACATCTCAGAGAGAAACTGCAGCACAGTTCTCCATCCAAATGTTGTCAAAGGAAAGTCGTTCAATACGTTGAGGCCGTTGGACATGAAACATTCAGAGCTCCTAAATTCTTACATGCAAAGAAGCCTGAAAGCTGAAAATACCACGAAGAACCACTCATAGCAAGCAGAAGATTTTATTATAAATGTATACATTTAAAAATATAAAACATTTTGTGATAAAAGTGATTTAAAAAAAAACACATTTGGTATAAATGAAGCTTATGTTATGTTTTCATTTACATAAACTAGACTTTCATTCCATTTGATTATTTGTTGGATAAAAACATGTCTGATGATAACTTGTTCGTTTCTTACATGATTGTCTGATAATTCATTGATTGATCGGGGCTGGACCACATAAGTATACATTTCATTGGATTTAAGAGGAAACGGCTCTGTTTAAACATTTCGCGTAGCATTAAAATGAATATCTCCCCCACTTTGATTATATAAAAACTGTTTGTGTTCAGGTAGAATGTAGATTTGGTCTGATGATGAATTTCACTTCTTCTTCTTGAGGTCAGCAATGAGATATTTCTCCCTTTCCTCGAGGATTGCGTAGAAGACGTCTTTGCCGTCAGGTCCGGCAGCAGTCAGGGGACCGGAGTAGAGCTTCCTCATCTTATCCTGATCAGTGCGGCTCGCCAAGATTTCATCGTAACTCTCTTGTTGGATGATGCCTTTGTCGAGGAGCTCATCAAAAATGGGTCCAATGTTTTTCACTCTTTCGATCAGCTGGAGTCTATGTTTATCCACAAACTGAGCCCCTGAGGAAAGAAGGAGGAATGCCTGATTACAACTTTGTACATTTTCTTCAGAGGAAAAGGTTCATTTTGATGGTCAAATAGTGGATTTCTAACTCTGGCATTAAACTACATCCGAAAGAATAAGGGTTCAGTTTACAGCTACGAAGTTACGTGTTCTCCAAATTCTGTAAAGCTCTTGCATCTAAAGTTTCTACGATACAACATTTTTGGGAGACGCACTTTCATGCCAAGAGTAAGATGAGAAGATAGATACTATATACTATACTTCTACTATACTACTACCACCACCAAATGCAGTTGGAGCCCGAGGGCCTGGGCTGCACCAGATTTCTGCCTAAAAGCGTATTAAGGCAGTTTTTTCTCGCCACTGTTGCTGCAACGCTCCTGGTGATGTTGGGACTCTGAAAATGTAATAAATCATGAGTATTCTAGTCCTGTTCAATGTGTCCTGAGATGACTTCTGTTGTGATATGACACTATAAATAAAACTGAATTGAATAGATACAGCCCTCATGTCTGTACTCTACACACACACACACACACACACACACACACACACAAATCTAGGAGACATTTAGCTTAGTTTAGCACAGAGACAGGAGGAACCGGAGAACAGCGAGCTCGTCCCAATGTTGTGGTTTTTAGGAGTTCTGGACTGAACCAGGCTAACTGTTTCCCTTTGCTTCCAGTCTTTATGCTAAGCTAAGCTAAATGTCTCCTGGCTCTATCCTCAATGTGCAAACATTACAGCGATCTTCTCGTCCAACTCTGAGAAATAACACAATAAGTGTCAAACTAATTCATTTGAATTCAACAGTCTCAATCTGATCGGTGTCCAATGGCAGGCAGCGTTCACGATGAAGACATCACCTTACCTGTGCATCCACCTCCTGCCACGGTGTTCACAGCAGCCGCTCCAGCTGACGGTCTCCCGTCTGAAACAAATTCAAAATTGCTTCATGAAAGAGTGTTAATGCGTGTTTTTTCAGACACACAGCAAACAAAAGGCTGTCTTTCACGGTAAAGATAGACGATTAAAATGCTTTTACTCCTTAATTTGTCCTCACCTCTTTTTTATGAAGTGCCCTCTTGGATGCCAGATTAAGATAATAATATTTCATAGGAATCTTTGCCCGTCATTTATGTGTATATATTTGCGTGAGCTCCATAATAACCACTATTGCTGCTTTGAACGTGGAAATCCCAGATACATGCTCGGCCAAGTCCAAAGCAAATAACTTGTGGATACTCCTTTATTTATTTATTTTAAGAGACATTTCTCTCTCTTGCATTATTGATTATTTTGTTAAGGGGTTTGTTCAATATGCAATACGACAATTATTATTACTATTAATATTTATATAAATGTTATAATTAAATTGTAATAATATATATTATTTATATTATTATGAAGACACATAATATACAAACATAATATTACATATAGAAACACCTCGTCCTCAATGCTTAAAAAACATACAAATGTTGGTTCCAATATTTCCAATATTAATATAATGTCTCGTGTTAAAAACAACTCACGGTCACCGGAAGCAGGTGTGGAGGACGTCAGTCCAGCGATGTCTGCAACTGTCATATAGGAAGCACGGTTACATCCTGATAACACTCTGACCAAAACACCGTTTATGAATATTTAATATGCTGCTGGGTTTTATCAACCCACTCCTAGACCAAACCAACTCTTCGGTCAGACCGTTGAGCCACAGCTCGAAAGTGAAAGTAAGAATGAACCGCGCTAAATTAAATATATATTTACCCAGTTGGTCCGCCTCGCTGTTACAGCCGATCTCTCTCAGTATCTCCTCGGCCACTCGGGCAGCTCCGGCCTCGGTGAAAGTTTGGACCAAGACATTTGCGATAACCAGGAAGCTTTTCCCGTCCACTTTGTTGCGTCGGACCCGCGGCTCTTCCCTGCGGTCCAGCAGCTGGTCGCAGAAAGCTTCGAAGCCCTCCTTGGTCAGCTGCTGCAGCGCGTCCTTTATAGCCCTGCTGATGGTTTTGGGGGGCATTTTTTAACCGATAGATCCCGAATCGCCGAACCGCCGAACCAGACCCGCCGAGAGAAACGCGCTGAGTTTCAGGCGGGAATGATGCGTTCAATGCTATCGGAAAAACATATATTGTATTGTAGATAACAGGGAATCAATCGATCATCTATCTATCTATCTAAAAGTCACTGTTTCTATAAACATACTATAATATAATGAACACAGCTGAAAACCCAAAGGTTGCTCGGGCCCTCCGAGATATCTTATCTCGCGTGTATTGGGAGGAGTTTAGCGAAGTGTTGTGGAGTGTTAGTATTTCCGATAGCAATGAAGGCAGCATACGTCAATGAGCGAAACCCAATCCACAGCCCTCGTATTTTCTTTGACGCAAAGGCCTGCTTATGATCTAGACCAGGGGATCCCAGATCCCAGGATTGCCAGGCCAAGGACCCCCATTTAGCTTACCGGTATTTGTATTAATAATGAATCGTCAATATTACTGTTGGGAAACATTTATAACAGAAGACTGATTATTAATTATTTATAAACATCTTTAATTTTAGAATGTTTCTTCTGTTCGGCCTATTTATTCATTCTGTTTTTCACAAAACATATAACATTTTAAACATATTTTCTTCTATTCATCCAACAGACGCGACAGTAGCAGCCTGTACAGCGTGTTACACAATGTAATAACAGACAGAAAGAGGTCAGACATTCATGAGAAGGTGTACGAAGGCACTGATCAATAACATATAAAAAAAAACATATATTAAAGTGGGAGTCCGTAACATTTCAGTGGTTGACCAGGTACATTTCATTACTGCTGACTCACAATGGAGGATCAACAGGCAGAGAAAGAAGACCATTCAACTTCCGGTCCAAGAAAAATAAACAAACAAACTAATGGAAGTAAAGAAGGAAAAGAATCATCAAGAAACAAAGTGGCTCGCCTGCAGTTCCATCTACCGCCAGAGAGGCCGCTAGAAGCAACGGATCTCAATCCCTCCCCTTTAAAACGTTAAATCTGCCTCAAAGTTGGCCTTTGGCTGCTAAATGATGCCCCTTTTGTGATGTGATGTTTTTATGAAACACTCTGAGATTCATTGAATGAAAAGTGCACTACAAATAAAATCTATTATTATTAATTATTATTAAAGTTTCCCCCTCTTTGGAAAGCAGTGAACTGTATATAACACACAGTGAGCCACAGGAGAAAAGGCTGTTTATTATGACAACAAAGTACGAAACGTTCATCCAGCATGGTGGAACGATCTTCACGTGTCCATTCACGGGAGCGTTCCCCGAGGACAAACATCGGCCGTTCATGTCTTCACGTCAGGATTCTGCTGCTCTGTGAAAAAACCACGTTGAAAAACTGATCACTCATGATATGATGGGATTGCTATGACTTCTATATTATTATTATCACTAATCTATATGATGGCTTCTGTTGTCACCATTTTTTTAATTTATTTTATTGAATTAATATTAATATAAATTATTATCATTACTGCTATTATGTCTGATTATTTTTTATTACTACAATTTGTGACCATCATTATACTCTCTACCATCACGTTTGTTTCTGTTTATCATTTATCGTATTATTTTGATCATTATTTATCATCATTTATCATCTTCACTTTTTTTTCTTTTTTCCCTCTTCAGTTTCTGTTTATTAACACTATTATTATTATTAAGATGATCATTATCTTTAATTATTCTTATCACTGTTATTATTATTTGTTTTTATCTTTTTTCTGTCATTTTTTATTTGTTCAGTTGTAGCTTTGTTTTTTATATTTTGCCCTATTATTCTTGTTATTAATTACCAATGTCCACACACACACACACACACACACACACACACACACCACCAACATACACATATAAAAATGTCTCCCTGCTCGTATATTTGTCCTGTATTGTCTCACTTGAAATAATAAAAAAACACACAAAAAGATATGATGGATGACACGCCGCGTCCTTCACCGTTGATGGATCATTCTGAAGTTGTTTATTGTTGATATCTCAATTCAAATGGAAACACTCCTCTTATTATGTATTATTTGTTATAAACGGTCAGCATGCAGCCTGAAACGTGTTCAGAGATGTAGAATCAATCAAGTGTACCTGTTCCCCACCACGATCAGGATCTTGGGGCTGTAAACATTTGGAGGGGGGAAAAATATTTGAACAGTTACTCTACACTTTGTGCATTTCTTTACACATTCATAACTTTATGCAAACTACTCACTGTGGACGCGTGAAGTCTAGTGTCGTCCAGCTGTCGCTCTGACTGTAAAAACAGAAGAACCTTTAACCTGCAGGTCGGTCGAGCATCACGTCATCTTCAGAGCTGTAAATGAAGCTGCTGTACAAGTAGTCACTTTGTATAGAATAAGATGATAAGCCTTACCTCTCTACCATAATAACAAGCTAGCATTTTCAAAATAATATAGACATTCACCACAGTCAACTTATTGTTTTTTTTGTGATAAAACAATAAAAGATGACTGCTTTTATTATAAGTTTTTTAGGATGAATAAAATAAAAAGCTAGATTACTGTGGGGCCCTCCGGTGGTAGAGGAAAAGGCCCGATCTTCATTGTATTGTACGACTTTGTTATTAATAAAGTTCTTATTAAAAAAAGCTTGAAAGTGAAAGTGAGTGTTTGGATGTTTCTTTGGTAACCGGAAGTGGATGCTGTGGTCTCCAACAGCATCCAGGTAGGTGTTACGGCGTCATCTCACCGAGTTCCCCCGCCTCCTCGTTGCAGTCCATCTGGACCAGGATCTCCTTCGCGACCCGCAGAGCTCCGGACTCGGTGAAAGTGGAGACCAGCACGCTCACGATCTCTAAGCGGGTTTTGCCCTCCACCCTGTTCCGTCGGACCCGCGGCTCCTCCCTCCGGTCCAGGAGCTCGTCGCAGAACCTGTCGAAGTCCAGCTCGGACAGGTTCTCCAGCATGTCCACCAGAGCCAGGGTCGTGGTCCTGGGCGCCATTTCTCTCGCCTTCTTCACCTCAAGTGTGCGCTCGTGCGTTTCCCCTCGATGGGGGAAAAAAAGTTCAGGAAGGACGCGTTCATGGTCCCTCTCGGAATATCGAAATTGTGAGCTCTCAGGTGTCAGTGCCATGTCCGTGTATTATCTCTGCTCACCATCAGGGGGCGACTCCTCTCTGCTTGTATAGAAGTCTATGAGAAAATGGTCCTACTTCTCTCTTGATGTATTATCTCAGTAAACATTGTAAACATGAGTTTATGGTCTCAATCTCTAGTTTCAAGTCTTCTTCAATCCAGCATGATGTTCATTTAGTACATTATGGTCCATTAGAGTCAAATAGGCCATAAAGCTTTAGGGGCGGGGCTACCCTGTGACAGGTCACTGCTAGCATTAAATACATCACTGATAACATTCACAGATGCACAAGTACTTTACAATAAGAGAGACAGTTTAATAACTTGTCATACACTCATAATACCCTGAATGTATTTGAATATGTGGTGATGTGCATCTTTTGTTCTCCACAGAATAAAAAACAAATCTCTCGTGATCACCTCCGCTTTAACAACATGGAAATCAGCCGGAAACATTTTACAATCTCCGTAGCAGGTAAACAACCTCATTTCCCCCCATAAAGGAACATTTCCCTGCGATGTAGAGTTACGTGCAGCACTTGAAGGCAGCATTAGATACTAAGTTAAGCCTGTAGCCTACATATGACACAGTAAAGGTAGCAGCTACAATATATTTATTAGACTTTCATTGATTTAAATCATACTTTATAGTTTCTTTTTAGGCTGTATGTTCATTGAATCCTAAATGTATCAATATTATTGTGTAATATAAAACAAATATATTACGGCTACAATCAAAAAAGTAAGAATGACATGAAAAAAATGAGAGTATCAGACATTTTAATGTTTTCATATTAAAAGGCAGAAGTAATACCAAACAACATGTATGTAGTGAGACAGACTCACACTAATCTGTTTATATACAGTTTATTTACACAGAAACAATCATCACACAGGCTCAAACCTTCACAGTGAGTGGCAGAAAATAATCTCAACAGAGGTAGACATGAGTTTTGTATTTAAAAAAATAATAATATAAATGCACAAAACTCTACACAGCGATCGTATAAAACACTTTTTACAAATCGATTCCTTCTTAGAAAACGCATCCAATGAAAAAATGGCCCCCGGATGTTGAAAAACAAGTATCTCTCCACAATGTGCTGCAGGTTTTTGGCCCTGAGGTGCTGTGTTTATGGGTCAGGCATATTCTATTATTGAAGAAAACATATTGACAGCATGAATTTATGGTTATTTTGTTCCCTGAAATGCAGCAGCGGTCTGCGACAGCGCCACCTTGTGGCGGTGCTTGAATCTCGGGCTCGAGGAGCGTTCCAGAGTCCTCCGTTAGAAATCTCACCCAGCAGCACCAAAGAGTCCCGGTGGCCCGTTTCCTTACTGAGACGCCCACGTTTCACTGCTGTGCTCCGCCGCCGCCGCCGCCGGGATCCCGGGACACGACTGCCACGACTCTGTGTTTGTGGGCAAAACGTTCAGACTGGTCAGCACCTCCTGTGCCGTCTTTCCCAGCATTCCCTGAATGTCACACACGAAGCGGTAGACGTAGCGTTTGCCCGCCGTCTTGTGGATGATGTTCTTGTGGTAGTAGTAACGCAGGCCGCGGCTCAACTTCTCGTAGTTCATCTTGGGTTTGTTCTTGCACTGGCCCCAGCGCTTGGCCACCTGTGGGATGAATAACAACAACAAAAAACTTCAATCTTCTACTTTAAAGCCAATCCAACATGTACAAATACTCCATTACATTTAAAAGTATTATCAGCAAAATGTGCAAGTATCCAACGTATGTAGCATTTTGCTGTTGGAGCTAATTACATTATTAATGTACTGTTGTTGAGTACAAGTTATAAAGTAGCATAAAAAGGAAATACCCAAGTACTTGTACTTAGTTTCTTTCCACTACTACCAAGCAGTATTTCCTCACCTCTGCGGGGTCGGACATCTTAAACTCCCAGCCGTCTCCCGTCCAGGAGATGAAGGTACGACAGGCAGAGTCCAGAAGCAGCTCCAGTAAAAACTGCCACAACTGGATTGGACCAGAACCTGAATGAATGAATACAGTTATTTATTACTTTATAATGGCAATGTATTTTTTTTTTATTAACCAATTTTTAATGAATGGTTAAAGAAGCATGGTGAAAAAAAATGCGTAAAAACTCCATAACAAGTTAATTTGCGTTCAAAATTCTACTTTGTACTTAAAAAGTAGCCTCTGTGATTATTTAATATACTATTATATATTAGTATTACTGATGGATTTTATTTATTTTATCCTTTGTTCATATGTTTTTAGAGCAGCTCGGAAGAGACGAGGAGACAAACCTGGATAAGCTGACATTCCTGTCATGTGGCCCTCCCTGTCCGGCCTCTGGAGGGGGGCGTTTTTGCGTTTGACCACACGGGGGCAGTATTGTTCTGAGGACTGTGGTCCGTTGTTTGGCAGCGGGTGAGGTAGGGGGCCAGGGAAGCTGGGAGAGGAGTACTCAGGCCAGAAAGACGAGGGCTGCCTCTGTCCGTCCGAGTCGTACACGTCAGCCGAGTGACTGGAGAAGCTCTGATCCGTCTCACCTGCAGCAAAGAGAAGGATTACACACCGAACTGGACATTTAAAAAAAAAAAAAGACAGAGCACTGGCAGGGTGTTTCAACACCCACAGGTAAAATATCCTACTTTGTAGTGCATTTGATGCTTTTGCGGTTAGAAAGGGGCTGTGGCTGCCCTCCACGGCCGGGCTGAACTGTCCGTTCTGGGGCACCAGGGTCTGGTACGTCTGTGGAGACTCCTGGTATCCAGTTTGCGTCTGGTCTACTGTCAGGCCATCTGCATATTAAACAGAAAATTAGTCACAAAAAGAAATCCCTTTAGAAACAACAAAAAGAGTATGAGTTTGAGCTCACCGTGTGGATACGAGGCCCACCAGTTGAAGTCCTGGTATGAGTCCAGGTTGAAGAGGGACATGTCGCTGGTGCTCACTGCAGGAAAAACAACGACAAAAAGTAAGATAAGTCACAAAAACACCAACGTATGACTCATTAAAGCGACCGTGAGGGTATTTGGAGGTTTCACCTTTAGTGTCATACGGGTGAGAAGCTTTTGGCGGCTCCGGGTAGCTGCTTTCTGTGACGTAGTGCTGCTGCCCGGCTGCTTTACTGTCTAACAGAAAAGACAGGTCTTCACCAGGGTAGTCTGGAGGTTAAACACAGCGCAGACAGACGCAGTGAGGACGGGACGACGCCGGCGACACATGCTTTTACTCCACGTAACACTTTACAAAAGATCTCTGGGTTCTGTTGGTTTCCATTTACTTCAGCCTTTTCAGACTCTAAATTAATTAAACGTCAGATTGAACTCTTTCAGGGTTTTTTTTTGCTCAGCTGAAAACATGATTGAGAACTCTTCATGTCCGATACATTCAGGTGCTGTGGGGGAAGTCAGGGAAATATGAGAGCTGCTACTTTTCGTTCTATTTTTTTGTGTCTTTCACGTGGGATTTTCCTACAACCAAACTTCTGGGTTGCTTTTTGGGAGCTCAGGATCAAATTTATAACATAATGCATCATAGTTTAAAAAAAAAAACCATCCCGTAACGATAACCTCTACAGCAAGCACATTTCAAGTTGACTTTCTTATCTAACAGAGGCTTGCCTTCAATCATAGGAAATTAACCTTAAAAAAAAAAGAATCTGTGTAGAATATTTAGGAGGTTCATCCCAGTTCAGCAAAAAAAAAAAGAGTCATCAAGAGGAGAAAAGGCCTCTTGTTTACTGTTGAATCAGCACCGGGCGTTTGGGGTTTTTTCAGCTCAATGGATGGAGGAAATGAGGGAAGGAGGGGGAGGAAGAGACAGGGAGGAAACGCCAGTGGAGGGAGTGTGACAGAGTAGTGATGGAGGTCTGGGGGGGAGGTGGAGGGGGTGGAGGGGGGAGACTCTAAATCTGTTGGAGGAGGAAGTCTGGAGGAAAGGATTAGGGAAGACAGAGAGGGGAGTTTCTTTAACCTGACCACCCTGTTTCTGTCTGTCTTTGCCTACCTCAGCCCATTCAAGCATCTCTCACACACACACACACACACACACACACACACACACACACACACACACACACACACACACACACACACACACACGCACCAGCACCCCGTTATCCTGCGTCTGAGCGAGACCCGCCGGGTGTCAAGGTCTCACTCTGACAGATGTGATGATACAGTCAGAGCAAATATTTCCTCTGTCCTTCGGCTGGTCAGGTTCAGAGGAAACGGCTCGCACACATAAATAAATATATTAATAATTCTCACCGAGAGTTTAAACCTTGTGGGGGGAACGAAAGAAGGAAAAGTAAAGTGATTCTCTAAACTCACCATAGGATGCAAAGTCGAACCCAGCTGGCACTTCTTGCGTCCTGAAGTCTTCTGTGTAATATCCAGTCTGGCAAATCTCCATCTGCGTCGAAAGAGTCGTGATTACAGTTTTCATCATTGATTTGCAACTCGCCGCGTCGATCAATATCAAACCGAATGAAAATCTTGCACTTCATGTTATTTAGCAAACAAACAAAACCCCCCAAAACACAGATGTACGTTTATGAAAGACTTAGAATGTTTTTTTGGGAACGTTACACAGCATTCACTTGTGATGCGTTTAGGTGCTGTGGGGAAAAGTCAGACAGGAGAGTGACCTGCTACACATTTTCTTTTCTTTAATGACAAAACACATTTACATGATTTTCAGGTTGATTGAAGTGTGATTCTCTTATAAACGAGCATTGCTTGCGTCATTGAATGCACCATCAAAGACTTAAAAGAAACATGTTAAGTTATTTTTCTAGTGTGTCAGAAGATAGAAAAAAAACAAAAAAATATGTATTTCACAGCAGAAATCCTGCCATTGTTGGTCATATGAACCCCAATATTTGCCTTTATTAGTTATATTATTTTATAAAGATGTTTAGATTAGATTAAAAAGTGGAAACCTACCTTTATTTTCAAGTCTTTTCCGTCCGTGTTCCTGTCTCCAGGTTTGATGATAGTATCCCAGTACATCTGTCTCTTCCTCGCCCACAATCGCGCGTTATTTACCGGCTACACGTAGAGCAACGAGTGGTCAGTCTCCGGCCCAACCGGCCCCGTTATAAACGCAGCGGAGGTGGGAGGGGCGCGTGCCCGCTCGGGCGTCGTGACCAGGTTTGTTGAACAGAACGTGACGTCAGACCACCCTCCTCCTAGCAACAAGCGCCTAAACATTCATTCATAAGAAACTCCAGACACCGTGATCCTCCGGTGAAGACGCGTCACGACGAGCCTGAATCGATGAGTGTTGAAGAAGTTTGAGTTATCAATATCACACTGTGAAAGATGAAGGTATACCAACAAATACATATACTATACATGTATATTGTTGTAAATAAAACCTCTTAAAATTTAATTTAATGTATGCTTGATATATTTTATGATTTACTTAAATATTTCAAGTAAAAGTACTCATTAGGGAGTCATTAAATGCTAAAATATGAAATATATTAGACTGTTATAATGTTAGGCTCCTGTTTATCACGTTGTACACTCATGTGTTATATGTTGACTTACTTACTCTAAAGCAGTCAAATACTCAAGCAAAGTATATCTAAATAGTACTACAGTATATGTGGGCCACTACAGGAGTGTATAACATCTTAAATACCAACTCTAGCATTAGATATTGACAGCATTTAAAGCATTTAGATAAAAAAAGGAAATATATAATAATAAATAGAATCGCCCATCACAAACTACAATGTCACTGATTCACTATTAGAGTCCAGCTGTAATACAGTCCTCCAAATAAAACTACACATTCATAATATCCCTAATCATTGTCATCAGTTTTATTATTTTTCATACTTTGTCAGGGACCATGATGATCAATCAGCAGAAATCTAAACGTTAATGTCTGCACTCCTACCTTTGTTTTATGTTTTTCAGGGAGCCCATTGTAACACCTGGAATGGCATTTTGGCATATTTACAGAAAAGTTGAGTCATATTTAAAAAGAAAACTAATCTTTAGAATTCACTGATTAATCTAGAAAAACTTGTAAGCCTTAAAAACAACCGGTTGAGCTGAAATAACAACATAAACAATATAAAATACCACTCATTTAACTATCTGGAGGCCTGTTTGTGGTTATGGGATGAATAAACGGACGTTAATGAAATATCTTTCCACCTTTAAGCCTATTGGGCATTAAATACAAGTTTAAAACGAAAGGAAACTACAAGAATTGATTACATGGCTGAATAATTGGCAGCCAAAACAACAAGTGAGCGAAAGGCTGCTGATTGTGAGACGGACAGATGAAGTGGAGCCTTTTGAAATCAGAGCAGTCTAATGAGGTGGGAGGAAGAAAAAAATCTGTATCTTTAGAAACCATTCGGCAAAAACAATGGCCCGTAAAAACACACACACACACACACACACACACACACACACACACACACACACACACACACACACACACACACACACACACACACAGGTCACTGAAGAAAGTCTCAAATCACGGCGTGAGTGGCTGCAGCAGATAAGACCGAGCCCAGGGCCTTGTATAAACAAACAACTCACACGCGTGCATGCGCACACGCGCGTGCGCACCATCTGGAAAAGTGCAGCTTGGGTGAAATCGTGCGCGTCGGTGGGAGACGGGAGTCGTGATTGGGAGCCCCACCTCGAGACCTCGAGACAACCGGGATAAAGTTACACAACACGGGGTGATTAACAACCTGTCTGGGGGGGGGGGGTCACGCGACCGAAGTAAACTGTCACGGTTTATGAAATCAATTATCGATCAAAAACGGTGCGTGTTGAGTTTCTACAGCAAAGGCCAAAGAAAGACAGAAAGAAAGACAGACAGACAGACAGACAGACAGACAGACAGACAGAAAGACAGACAGACAGAAAGAACCCCTGTGATCGTTAGGCCTATAATAAAAACATATAATAAGAAAACTAAAAGTTTCATATTTCCATCAACTACAAAGATGGAAATATGAACAAATAGAGAAGTAAAAATAGGAAAATAAGAGTTATACACAACTAGAGAAGAATAATGAATGAATAAAAGCAGAATAACATGACAGAATGAATAAAGTATATGATGTAAGACAATACAACACATTAAAAGCATGATAAGTAGTATTATGAGATATAGTCGAAGGTGTAATATGGTGTAGAAGTAAAGTATACAGAGTATTGTATTATGTGGTACACGATAATGTAGATTATTATTATTCATGAATTCATGTAAAAGCCAGAGGTGGGACGTTAGGAAGTACAAGTACTTCATTACCTAAGTAGAATTTTCAGGTACTTGTACTCTACTTGGGTATTTATTTTTCTGACTTTTACTGTTACTCCCTACATTTTGAAACATATCTGTAGGTATTTTCAAAACAGGCTCGTTACTTCAGTTTGAATGCCTTGTTCTGTACTTTTTTTAAAAACTTTTACTTGAGGAAAGAATTAATCAGTACTACTTTTACCAGTCTTTTTGACGACGGTAAAAGTATGTGTACTTCTACTTTGTGTAGAACGTACCGACACCTAAAAGCAGGATTTTACTGCTATACTCCATTTTGCACAACAGCAGCAACTCCTGATTATTTTATTACGGCTGAATTCTTTCCTCCATTAATCAATTGATTGACAAGAGTCAGGACCCCCCATCATTAAGAATAAAATGACGTCATTTAAAAGGAAAAGCACAAGTCACATCATTATTTAATTGGACTTGATTCACAACTCACTTTGGTCATTTTTTAAAGTTGTGAAGCCTTTTTTCCCAGCAATTATTCCCAGGGATAAAACGTGACTCATTTACTTTTTAGTAGAAACCAAAGTTGACATATTTCATCTGCAGCTGAATGTAACGTTAACACATGACTCGTCTGCCACTGACGTCAGGACTGAGTGAGACAGGAAGTGTGGCTGAAAACAGGATTAAACATCGTCTTGCTGATGATTTTTACTGGCTTCACGTTTCTAAAAAGTTTAAATGAAATGATCTGATGGGAAAAAGTTACCTGTCCTACTTTATCCTTTTGAAGGATATGAAATGTTTAAAAACAACAAAAAAAACTTTACTTGCTGCAAAAAGTGGGAATTTCTAGACGTTTTTACACCCGTCCTCCCAGTAACTTATGTCATCTGTTCCAATTTAAGAACTTATAATAACTAAGATGGTGTCTAATAAACCAAGCATTTAAATGGCACGTCACATCCCTAAAAAGCTCAACATCTTGTAGAGATTTTTGTCTTCTTTTAACCACAAGAGCCATTTTTTTGTTGTTCTGACACTCTGCAGCCAGCGGCCCCTTTCATTTTCACTGTGGTTTAAACTGGTGCAAAAAAAAAAAAAAACAGAAAAAAAAAACACCAAATGACCTTTTTAAAAAAGCAAAGACTGTGATTGTCATGTTCTCCACTTTACTGACCATGTGGATCTCTCTTCTTAATCCTTTTTAAAGTGTGTATTGTAATACTTCTTTCTTAATAGAGTGTATGTGTGATGTCTATTTCTTGATCTACTTGGACCCTGAATTTCCCCTATAGGGATCAATAAAGTATCCATCCATCCATCCATCCATCCATCTGATTCTAAACAAGAATCTATCATGTTTTTGTTTTTGCCTCCTGAGCAGCAAAGGTGTCGGTTTCATGAGAAGTAGCTTCAGTGTGACTTCACTTCCCAATTTAGAGAGCGAGAGAGAGAGAGAGAGAGAGAGAGAGAGAGAGAGAGAGAGAGAGCGAGAGAGAGAGGGAGGGAGGAGGGGGGAGAGAGGGGGAGACTCGTCATCCGGTTATGGTCTGCGAGCAAGAAATTGTAACTGCAATGGTTTGCGCCATAGAGCCAATGCACCGCTGCATGCATTGAAGGCTAGAAGGCTAAATTAGCTGCAACATTTAACACAAACGACTAAATGACAAAGACCACGAGGCTGCTGCAATGGACTGTACGATAAAGGTACGTGTAAACGGCGGGTTTTAAGCACTGCTGGTGGTGGTGGTGGAGGTGGAGGTGGAGGCGACAGGCGGCCACCCACACCAGAGTCTGCTGAGTGAGAGAGTCGAGGCGGTGATGCGAGCTCCCCACTCTTTCCTTCTTGTACAAAATTTCCTCTTCCTTCCCGTTCGTGGTTGTATGTCGGCTCTATAATAACACAACTAACCACTACATCTTTACACTCAGATACAAAAAAAAAACACGCACACTAATTGCTGGTCGATTGTTGCGCGTAAAAGAGGATTTCCAGACGCGGTTTTTTTTTTACGCTCTTTTCGTTCTTCTAAGTGTTTCATGGGAGCTCACAAAAAAACACACAACGCGAGGAGTGATATTAGTGAGCATTTTTAGGCGGGTTGACAAGCTTGAAGTTAATGAAGGGATGCTGGATTGTATTCGCACAAGGCAGGTGTCCCTGAAGGCGCCATGGATCAACTTGGATGCAGCGAGAGTCTCTTTTTAAAGGAGCGGGATTCGTTTCCATCGGATGGTATTTCACATTTCACACTATTGCATCTGTTCACCTTCTATTTCACATTTCACATCGCTTTCCCATCTAATAAGATTAAAAATGCAGAAAAGTAAAAGGCCTTCGTGTCTGGAATTCTAACCGGAAAAGCACTTTTAAATAAAGTTAACGCTTTTTTTTTTATTGCGCAACGACAAAACAAAAAGGGCAAATATTTTTATTCGATGATTTAGGTCACAAATATACAAATCCATGTTGTTTTTTTAAACGAATGTGCGTTTACATAACATCGGCCTGTAGACTTTTCTTATTATTGTCATTTCTGCGTTCAAATATTCACGCAACCTTTTGAATAATCTTTCCTAACTTCGACGCAATATCGATACCGACATTCTCAAATTGCTATACACGATTTATTATAACGAACGAGTCGATATTTCAACCAAATATCTTATTCAGCCAATTGTAAACCGAGAAAAAGTGCAATAAAAAGCGGCCCTCGGTAGATTGCGGAACTAATAATTTCACTCATGTCTCTCTTGTTTCGTTCCTTATATCGTATTTTTTTAAATGTTGTCGTTGATATAAAACATGAAGGATTAAATACGTGTAGGAAAATAAAGACGCCCTGAAATGAAAACTTTAGTCGATTCAAAGTCTATTTCTGTTTGATGTTTATTATAAAATATTCGTTGATAAAAACGCATTTTCAGATACTTCATCAGTCGCAGTGCGTCGCAGCAGATTGTTTGAGGTTATTTTAAGTATAATTTATAGCTTGCAAACTGGGAGCACTTGTCAGGTGTCGTTATCTGAACTCGGCAGGCTTCCTGTCTCAAACCTCAGACTTTCCGCACACATTTCCGCTCCATGGACTAGAAAAAAAAATAGAGAGAGAGAAAAAAGGGCAACAAAGCGGCTCCAGAAAGTGGACAAAATGAGGCGTTGCATTGTTTTAACTCAACGCTGTCCACTCACACACACAGAGAGAGGCTGAGGGGGGGAGGGGGGTTAGGAGAACCGGGTCTGGATCTGCGCGGCCTGCCGGGCTCCGAGCTGTGAAAACCGCACCGTTTGTTTGTGAAGCAGAAAGCTGCAGCTGCTCGGGCTCGCCTCCACTTTTACTTCTGCTTTTTTTTTGCTGCCACTTGCCTCAGACATGGCGAGTCCACAGAGAGCCGTGCCTTTGCACAACTTGATCTCTGGCCTGCTACTGCAGGCTGCACCTCGTTTCAGGGCCAGAGGTTTAGTGCGTTCACGCCATTTAACAGCCCCACTCAACGCGTTTATTAAGCATCTGGTGGTTGAACGTAAAGATTCTAATTTCTCCCATCCATCATTATTAGAAATGGCATTCAGCATCGAAAACTCTAAAGTTTCAAGTCAGGTTTAACATTACATCTCCATCAGGGCAACAAAAACACAACAAACACCATTCTTTTAGGGTCAACCAAAAGCAAGACAGAAATGAGGATTACCAATGAGGCATCGAGTGTCTAGGAGGGATGATAATGGTACCAAAATATGGCACCAAAACAGCTTCTTTGAGACATTACATAAACTCATCGACGTTTTTTCCCCCCAAAACTGCATTTAAATACATCACCTCATTGTTGAATGTGAGAAAGTAGACGGTTCCCAACCGTTCTGGCTCCAGGCCTCTTAATACAATACAATCTGTGCTCTTCTTGCAGCCCCTCGTCTGTGTTTACCTGCAGAGACCAATCAACCAAAGAGCATTTAAACTCCTTTTTTGGTTGAAGTTAACACAGAGCTAAAGATAGCAATTATTTCACAAGAAAAAAAAAGAAGAAACGACGATTAGAATATATATATATGAGGTAAATATTAATGCTCTCCCATGTTTCTAGCATTTTGCAACCTCTCAAATGTATTCAGCCTCCTGTTGGGAAGGATTACTCGATTAGTCAATAGACAGAAAATTAATCTGCACCTATTCTGCTTCTTGTTTGTCGTTAAAATGTGATGGTTCCAGCTTCTCAGATGAGAGAAGAGCTTTCTTGTTCGTGTCATCGAGGAAAACCAAAATATTCTTTGTTTTGTTTTATGACAAAATAAACAATTCCATGACATCAACTTGGGCTTCAGAACATTTTCCAAAGTTTGCTGAGGTTTCACTTAGCGACTGATTAATCGAGGAAAAGATTCTGCAAATTAGTCGATGTTGAAAATAATCAGTTGCAGTTACCAGATGTGGTTCCCAAAAATAGGCCTCGCAGCCACCATAAGCAAAAATAGGTCACCAAAGCTGCTGGGCCACCTACGACAACACTACACATACTTTTTACTTTTGAGCATATTTAAATATCTAATTTAAATCTCTGGCGTAAAAAAAAGTAGAGCCTTTGGGCTTTAATACAGTAGCAACGTCCTCCAACAACATGTGATCTCATTCAGGCTGTGTTGCAAAATAAATGTAGAAACAAATAGTTGGAGTCGGAGCTGTTAAATGGTTGGTAATCCAAGTCAAACATGGTGACATGGTTCAAGTGTTCATCCGAAAAGCTATTTCGTAAAGATACGTATGATAAGTATGAACGTCCGTGTTGTAAACATCACGCTCTCTTGGTTTGGGCAAGACTGCATGACGCAACCA
The DNA here is from genome assembly GCF_963514095.1 of Eutrigla gurnardus. Taxonomy (NCBI): domain Eukaryota; kingdom Metazoa; phylum Chordata; class Actinopteri; order Perciformes; family Triglidae; genus Eutrigla; species Eutrigla gurnardus. The sequence continues at coordinate 23,437,884 of NC_139937.1, read as the reverse complement.
CCCGAAAAAAAGAAAAAAAAAGCTGTCGACTTAAAACCATGTTAAACGTTTCCGAGCAGGACTTCACGTCCGTGCTCTCACAGCGAGTGTTTGCCATCGGAGTGAAACGCAAACCGGAGTAAGTTTGAGGACATCGAGGCACAGCGTCAGCTTCAAGAAGGTCATGTTTAAAAAAAAAAAAAGTTGTTTTGTGTCACCGAGCAACAGGCTGAACACATTGAACAGGAAGTCAGTTGTGGCATCAGCGGTCAGGCCACATTTTGATATATTTGTATCAGTGAGCAGAGGAGAGAGAAAGAAAGAGGGGGAGGGAGGGAGGGAGAGAGAGATATATAGAGAGAGAGAGAGAGAGAGAGAGAGAGAGAGAGAGAGAGAGAGAGAGAGAGCGGGAGTGTGTGTCTGTGGTTAGAAAGCATGAGCTTGTCACTGAAAGTACAAAAACAGAATGTGATGATGAGCACAATAATATCAGCAGTTTGAGAGTTGAGCACAAAAAAAAAACAACAAAAAAACAACCTCGACTTTAATCACGTCACATAACCGACAGCCATCGTGTCTTCTCGTGAGAATTCAGTGACCTGTTTTAATCGGCCTTCTGTTTCACTTCTGCACAGAAGAAAAAAAGGCCTCTGAAGGCTCCCTGGGCTAAAGAGGCCAACACCAGCGAAGTAAAACAGAGCTGAGGAAGGAGGGCAAAAAGAAGGCGGGATGATACAAAGTCAAACGTGTTTTTAGTCATTGACAGCGTTTGGTTTTGTCACTTGAGTCAGCGTCTATCGAGGCTGAAGACGACAAGTTTGAAAATGAAAAAAAAAAAGAAGTGAAGAAAGAAGTGACATCTCTGTAACCCACTCGAATAACGCACCCAAGTCTCTGACCAAACTAGCAGTGATCAAGTGGAATTCTGGGTAATGTAGGCACCACGTTATAGCGAGGAATAAAAAGTCATCAAATAAAATAAAAACAGCGAGTTTAAAAATGTTATAGGATTATACATTTTTATGCTCAAGTCTTTAAATCTTGAGCGGACGTTTTTTTTCTTCACTAAAACATTTTGCTTTGAGAAAAAAAAGGGCGTTTCCATTACACAGCAGCAAAATGCACCATGCAACAACAGCAGCAGGTTGCTGAAATCCCACACACTGCTGACTTCTCTATCCGTTCGTCTGCAGCCTGGAGGAAATGCCAAACTGTGTGCCATGCATTAAGATGTGGTTTACAATGCTCAGGCAACAATCGAGCTAAAAAAAAAAAAAACACAAAGGAAAACAAAAAACAATGCCAAGGCGGCACTTCAATCAAGTCTTCTTGCTGTCCAGTGAACCCGACCGCCTCTTCTCCCCCGACCACAAGCCTTTAGGCTTGTTTTCCAGCTTTAAAATGACCCACATTTTTTAACACTGTTGCCCCCCCCCCACCCCACTCCTCCACCATTTCCTCTCCCTTGGCCTGTGCCAAAAGGTTCCTCTGCACATGGCGGCCAGGTTTCCTGTAGGCCACTGAAAAAGCACAGCGCTGACGTACAAGGCCCAAAGACAATGCTCAACTCCTCTAAACAAACACGCACTCGCACCCACTTAGACCGCCGTGGTCGCACTGCACGTGCACACGCTTGATGTGCGCGGCAGACAGAACAACAGGTCCGGTGTTTGGCCTCCAGGGTGCGTGGGATGAAAGTGCCATCTTGGGGTGGTTTTGAGGCCTCGCTGTAGGAGCTGAAGACAGGAAGACGGACTTAAATCTCGATTAGACTCCACCTTGAGACTGACACGCACACGCACACGCACACACACACACACACACACACACACACACACCTTTGCAACCCCAATCCTAACGACAAAATAAAACTGTGGTTAAGGTTACTGATGTTCTATAAGATTAGACTGCCTGAACAGTCATTTCACTCCTGAGTATTTCTTCTCTCTGGTTGTTTAAACTCACCGTTCTAATCAATCAAAGGGCAATTCTTGAGCAATATGATGCTGCAGCACTAATTTGGAGGGTAGAAAAGTAATCAAGCGATCAAAAAATTGCCAATTTGAATATTTTGAATGGAGAAAAGCTTAATAGTCCCAAATCTCAAAGTCTACCGTTAAAGTCGGTGGTTCAATTAGAGCACTGCTAGACAGAAGTGCATACAATAACATTTACAGGAGAAACACAAATATATCCACATAATATGGATTAGCTAATCTGTGTAGCTCTATAATATCCCAGGAATGGAAAAAGAGTAGAAGCAGAATGATGTAGTTTGATTTTGTCTGATTATTTAATGAATAAATGATTTCTCGCTCAAACTTTAAAAAGCGTTATAACTGTTGGTGAACGGTGTTCCAAATGCTCGATTCCTGTTACAATGATGTTTCCTGTCATTTTATTTTGGGATGAACCAACGCAACTCCCAAAAAAAAGGGGGGGGGGGGAGACACTTCAATGGAAATGTTGGATGATGTTTTCCTCTTTTGGTGAACTTTTGGTTGAATCCACTGTTTTTAAAAAAAAGGGTTATAATTTAAAAATTCAGGGAAAAGTCAAATCTTTCAAGTCTGTTGTGCTGTGATAATTACTCCCACAGCTCTTACACCTAAGGAGGTTTTACTTCTGTGCACTGCAGCATCTTAGGTGGAATGAACAGTGTGTACGTGGGGGGGAAAAAAAGGCAGTTTCCACAGGTTGTGACCCGGCACATTAATGGCAGACACTGACCGCTGTGGCTCTCTTGGACAGGAAGCGCTGTCCGTGGTGAGTGAGGACCAGCCCATATTCGAGCCGCCCTACGCCACAGTGCACATGAAAGCCGAGATGACGTCGCCCGGCGGGTTCAGCCAGGCCTCCAAGCAGAGTCCCGAGCCCACCGAGCCGGAGTGGGTGGGGTCAGCGGCGCAAAACCCTGGGAAAAGAGGCGACCACGTCAACGGAACCAGGTGAGTCAGGACCGACGGGCCGGGGCCACAGGGGAGCTCAGGTTCCCGGACTATCTGACTGCAGATTTGTCACGGCGCATGTCAACGTGATGGGTTTTTCCAGAACCCTAAAAAATGTTTGTTTATTGTTCTCTCAACAAGTATCACTCTGCATCCCGCTTCAGTGGAAATGTTTGAATTACAAATGTGGTAACTGTGGTGTTTTACCTTTAACTGATGGATGATTACACATCATCAGTGGTGGAAAGTTACCAGGTGCAATAACATTTACTGATTTTCAGTTACTTGTACTTTGAGTATTTCCATTTAAAGCTACTTTATACTACAGTTAAGAGTGTAATAGTGTGATTTTAACTCCAATTAAAAATAGAGACAGATTGCTTTCTACAGAATGAGTACTTTCAATACTTTTGGCTGATAATATAATAGACACCTGAGTACTTCTTCCCTGCTACATGCAGCTTTTTTTCAGTATTTTTCTGAGGTATAATAAAGAAATTCAAAGGTAGGACCAAGCAGTTAGACCTGGCAGTTACAGGGTATAAATATTAAGTCTGAAGCTGGTGCAGCCTACTCTCTATACTTTAACACAACATGTAATGATGAAAGTACACTTTCCTCCTGCTCTCTCCTCCGTCGGCTCTAGCCGTGAGTCCCCTGTGGACTGCAGCGTCACCAAGCGCTCCAGGCACATGAGCAACGACGGGGCCCCGATGCCGTACCAGGCCGCGTACCCGGAGCCTCGCGTCAGCCCCCAGACGGTCACCCCGCCCAGCGCCGCCACAGAGGAGAAGAGGGTCATCGTGCCGGCAGGTGAGTCTCAATCATCCTCTTTACCTCCATCACCCCTCCATCCTCACACAAGAACAACGGCACCACAAGACAAGTTTCCCCAAGAGTTGGCACACACTGAGCATGTGCAATATCAATAACCTGATTTTACACAAACTACTACCATGGCTACACTCCACTAAATTAACCTGCATGTCTGCGTTCTCTCATCTCCTACAGGAAAACATACTGGTATTGCCTTACTTACTTAATTTGTTAAGAAGCACATATTATTATAGTGTCACAGAAAACACGCATCTTGTTAGATTAGATTTACATTCAGAGAATCCTGTATGTATCTACAATGATAGCGAATTAAACAGTTAATCCCGATTACATCTCACATCGTCACGTCCCTAACCACAGCTCGACAAGCAGGTTTCTGGTGGTCTGGTTCAGCATGACCTCAGGGTTTAAAATGAATGCTATTTAAAAAGTGTGAAGTCTAAAGTGTAGTTTTAGCACTGAGGACGGAGAAAGAGAGCAGGAATAGATGTGTGATGAGCAGGTGTGGACATTAGCTTCCTGTGGCAATATCTGATTAATGGTTCCAGTTATTGAAACGGAGGTTGAGAAGCCTAAATGGACATCAAGATACTAATTATTAAATGTATTTTTTTTAAATCTAATGAGCATGTATGTCTGCATGAAATGATGATATATCATAACCCTGTGTGTTATGGAGCTCCATTATGTCCAAAATGACTAATGTGTATTAATCCACAGCTGAAACGAGTCCCCTAACAAACCAACAACAAACAATATTTACTGCGGTTTGAGGAACTGTTGAACACTAGAACAGCCACCTGTTTTTAGGAAGTTATTAAGGCTTTTAAAAACATGAAACTACACATTTATGTCCCATTTTCCACCAGTAGCAACAAATGAGCCGAGACAGAAAGTATCGAGAGACAGACTAAGGCATTTTCATGGGATTTGTTGAAATGAAAAGTGCAGAATAACGTCAGCCTCATCCTTTAAAACACGGAAGACACAGAATGTGTCTCGGTCCACTTGAATAGTGAAGTGACAGCGACACAGGAAGGATGTTGTGTCACTGCTTCATAGACATTCAAGGTAAAATAACACTGTGACCCTGGAGTTCAAGCCAAAGTTGCAACAGCCACAACATATGCTGCATGTCAGCAGAGCAACGTAAATGTTGTTGCCTCATATTTGGTCGAAAGCAACTTTTGCTGCAGGGATTTCCCTTTTTTCTTTGCAGACACAACCTGGTGTAAAGACGGTGATGTATCACTACTATCAGAGTAGTCATAGTCAAGGACCCGTGATTCAGAGCAACCTTGATAATTACGTTCTCTCGTTATATAAGCAGGTGAGAGCAGCACAGGTCAGTGGGCCTTTTCCAAACTAAACCCTCCTCACTGACGGAGGGCACTCCGTCTGTAGTCACACTCACAGCTGAATGAAGCCTCCTTCTTTAAAAAGGTGGAGGACAGAAACAAAAGCGGCAAGCTTCGGGAAGAACTCCCCTCTCTCTGGCGGAAACAGGAAGACACAGTTACGTTTCATCATCGGGAGCTGCGACAGTCCCTATAAATATACAACACAATCACACTGAACGACTACCGTTTTCTACACGAGAAAAGGAAGGGTATAGAAAGTACAGACATTCTATCCTCAAGAAATAGCACAGGCTCTGAAATGTACTCAACGTAAAAAAAGTATCCCTATGAAGGACATTTCCACTGGTTAACTTTTCTCATTAATAATATTTGTTGAAAAATGTAGGGAGTAAAAGTAAAATTGTAAGACAAATGAATACTACTGAAAATGAGTACAAATACTTTGTTACTTCCCACCTCTGGGTAAATACAATCATAAATACAATGCAACCTTTTTTTTTTTAAATGATTACTAACATGAGAGTGAGTCAGTCTCTCTGCCGCGGTCCCACCTCAGTCGGCGTTGAAACTCGGCTCTTGACGAGATTTGTCAATGAGTCACCGGCACCGAATCGTTCTGCCTCATAATACCCGGATGTTGCATCACAGTGGCTTGTGTTAACCAAGGACAATCAGGACACGAGGGTGCGGCGGCTTCTGTTCACGACCGAAGCTCCTGCCTCACATTACGGGCAATTTACAGTCATTGTTTGCTGCTGGAAATGAGCGTACATTCCTGAATCAGACCGGCGATATATCTTTAGAGCCAGAACCAGACACTGAGATGCAGTTCAACAGGGGCTGGGCGACATGGAGAAAGATCACAAATATGACCAAATACAGAACTTTATCAATGGGTTGACCATTGGTGCTTTCCCAAAAAATATTTACGCAACAAGTTTTGATAAATAATGAGTAATGTGGATATGATTACAAAGTGGGTAAAGGCAAGTTCAGGAGAGTACATCACTTTACTGTAATGTAGTGTTTAAATCCAGCAGAAGACAACACTAAGGCAATTAATTTCAACCTAAAATTTAGATTTAAGAAGCAACTATACAAATCAAGATTTAAAAGAACTCCTACAAATGTAACTTTATTAATAAGAAAAAATCTAAATCAAGTGCAAGTACCTTTTTTTGATTTTGCACCAAGGCAACATATTCTCATATTTCAATAAAGAATTATCTAAAAAGAAAACTATTCCGTATCAACCAGCACCAGCCTTAAGAAAGCCATTGATCATGCTTTAGTTGCTATGGGGAGATATTGTAAAGAAAACAAATTATGTGGATCATTAGGGGGTGTCATTATGTTGATATTTGTTGTTGCAAATTACTAGCAGATAAATATAAGTTATAAAAGGACAGGTTTAAACATGTAGAAAGGGTATTTAATGTATTATAAGTTATGAAATGAATTACGGTGAAATACAACATAATATGCAATAAGACTGCAAATTGATTTTTCAAAGAAGTTTTGGGAATTTTAAAGACAGGATGTACAAAAAAAGGCCACTACAATCTTCCTGTAACTGCATAATGAAAAATACTTCATTAAAGACAACAATAACCAAACAGGAGCGCTTCAAACAATGCTCTCTCAAAATAGAAGGGCACCAGGAGAGCCCACGCCTCCATCGCATGAGACCATCCCTTGCTGAACTCTCACCAAGTTTCATGAAAGTAGGTGGAGGTGTCAAAACAAGTATCTATACAAGTACAGATACTTGTGTTCAAAAAGACTTGAGTAAAAAGATTGAATCAGTTCTTCTACTTTTATTCAAGTAAAAAAAAGTACAGGCTCTGAAATGTACTCAAAAGTATACATTCAAAACTATCCCTATGAAGATATTTCTATTGGCTGTTTTGTTTTTTGCAAGGCTGAATCTCACATCATTAATAAGAAAAAATGTTTTATCGATAATTCCCTCAAATGCATTTAAACTAAAGTAACAAGCCCATCTTGAAAATAGAGTAGAAAGTACAGATATTTGTTTTAAAATGTAGGGAGTAAAAGATAAAAGTACCTAAAAATTATATTTAAGTATATTAAAGTATTTGGGATGTGCCTTTAAAAAAAAAAAAACTATTATTTTGATGTGAATATTGATATTTTTTCCCCAATGAAATGTATCTCCATAGAGCAAACGTGCAGCATTGCATATGAAATGATCAAAATGTAATCATTGATGATATTAATTTGTTCTCCGCTGTAATGCATTCCATGAAAAACAAAGCCCTTCACAAAAGTCACAAAACCGGAAACTACATTTCTTAGCTTTTAATTGCAGTTTGCTTGAAATCCTTAATTTAGCAAACTATAATTGACGTGTTCTTTTATTTGGGCAGCCAAATATCAAATATCACACACATCTTTCCTATAAGTCTACTGGTTCGGTCTTCAGCAGCGTTATTGCTAATCATTTGTTTACATCCTGTTTGTTGCCTTCAGGGAAATCACGAGAGCAGGTGGAGAAGAGCCGAGCCAAACATACAGTTGAATACAATAAAATGAAAAAAAAAAACACTAATTATTTCAACATGGATATTGTAATAACTTAAATCAAGTGTGTCAATGCGATTTTTGCATTAACCCAAAATTTCATTCATAAATAAAAATAGAAAAAAAATCAAGGCCTTTCAATGTTTTCAAAAACTATCCGCTTTGATTAAGATTTTCTGATGTGATTTTTTCCCACAAAATGCTCAGTCTTACAATCCCCGTTGACTAATCCAGAATCTATGAATATGCAAATATAAATTAAACTGCTGAACACTAATAGCATTAATTTAAATCTGGAGGTTTCCAAAAGATGGTCGGCTATTGCAAAGGAAATCCATGATGTAAACAAGTCTGAACAAAGTAATTAATGATCATTTCCGTATGACTCCTCACTTCAACATCCTGTTTATTTGACTTTTCGAAAGCCAGAACCGCATCTATTTCCATTGAAAAGCACAGATAGTAAGCTAAAAGAGCATTAACCCCGTCCAAAAGAAGTCCAAACAAAGTGAGACTGAGTATCCAGAGTCATTGTTTGTGCTTCTGATTGCAGATCCAGAGGTTTGGACACAGGACCACGTGCGGCAGTGGCTGGACTGGGCCATCAAGGAGTACGTGCTGGAGGAGGTGGACGTCATGCTCTTCCAAGCGCTGGACGGCAAGGCCCTATGCAAGATGACCAAGGACGACATGATGCGTCTCACGTCGGCCTACAACGCAGACATCCTGCTCTCGCACCTCAGTTACCTCCGGCAGAGTAAGGCTTGCCTCATGTCTGAGATACCAGCAGCTGCTCCACGCCCGACTGATTTCAACAACATTAAACCGTCTTCACCTTCATGTAAACATGTCTGGAAATGAAATCTGAGAGATATTTAGCACTAACAATTCGACAACACGACAGTGGACATAAATTGATCCGTAGGTTTGATGATAAATGATGAAAAACTGAATAATCAGGTCGACACATTTTTGGTTCAAGCTTCTCAAATGTGGCGATTTGCTTCTTTGTCGTTGAAAAGTTGAAGGTTTTGTACCTTTGATAGGACAAAACAAGCGTTTCTTATGTCACTGTTGGAAAGTGCGATGGGTAATTTCACAAAATTCTGAAATTATATAGACTTGACGATTAATCTACTCTGTCATTTCTTTAAAAATATTTCTGCATGATGAAATTTTAAACTGGAATTATCCTCAATTTCAAACTTGGATTCATGACACACAAATGGTTGGTTAGTTTACGTTGTGATGCCTTAATGTTAAACTACTTTTTTGAAATTTGTGTTTTTACACTACAGTGTTAATTTTCTTACCAGAGATGTTATTATTCTTCTGATATTTGAAGGACTACAGAAGTAAATTATTGTGTAGCTAACTCTGGTAGAAGCTGTGCACACACACACAACATAACATTAATGAATTAATTACACCAAGGTCAATAGAGGATATGGGGGAACTAATACTCCTTGTAATACAGTATAGAGTTACTTATGAGGTCCTGGTAATGTTATTAACTGAATCTTCCTGTCGTGACCACTGTTCCTCTTTGCTAACGCAGGTTTCCTGTATTTGGCATACAATATGTCATCATGATTTCTGACTCTTGCCGCATTACATAATTTTGCAGTGTAGCTGCTTCTGCAAATCAGTGCTACAAATGCAGCTAAAGAAGACAGTCACCGTGTTGTCGGGTTTTCAAGGTGACATGACGACAGTCGAAACAACCCCTCTCTAGTTTTTCTTTCCCCCCCTTTAGTACAAGATACTTTTCATGACACTCAAATTATACTCTGCTATGATTTCAATCTGTTGTGTCCATTTTAAGAGAATATAATCTTGACATTTTTGGTGTGTGTTTTCTGCTTCAGGTAGCCCGACGTTCTCCTACCCCACAACAACTACCACCAACACCACACCACCACAACAACCCAGACTACAGGTGAAAGCAGGTGAGACCATCATTACAATTGCTTATGTAAACACCCAGCTGATACGGAGAATGTTTCTCATGTTTCTTGCCACCTGCTCTTTTAGCTCCATTTTTGGTCTCTACCAACTCCTGAGATTTTTGGTGCAGGGCATGGTGGGATTTAAGAGCTTTGGTTTCAATGAAAGCAACTGCTTAACAGCTAAACAATGCACTCCCTACAAAGTAGACATGGGACAATATGAAAATGTTAAAAAGGAGCTGAGGGAGGGGGGCAACCGTCATTTATGCTAGCGTAACTCCTGAAGGATCTACGCATTTTTTCTAATTATTACATCACAACTTGTGACAACGCCTTGATCAGGTTCTAACGTCTGTTGATGGTTATGGTTGATTTTATTTATGTGTTGTCATCTTATGGGTGTTTATTGATCAGGCGGTTGGGCTAGAGTGTTAGCGGTAGTTTTTCACTTGTTGTCATAGCAACTTCCAACTACACAACATTGAACAATCTGATAATGTCATGACAATACATTGGTCACAGGGGCCATGTGCCTGCAGCACGTATACAAGTACTTTTGAATGCTTGAATGCAGACTTTTATTTCTAATGGAGTATATTTACAGTTGTTGTATTGCTCATTGTGATACCTGATCCATAACTGCCCAAAGACTTAAACATTTAAATGCATGATAAACTTCTTCTTTAAAAACACTTTTATTTCAGCATTTCATGTTTCATTAGTCATCTGTGTTTCTGGGTGTGATTCAAATCTTAGAATTCAGGGTCACATTCTCGAACAACCACAAAAAAGACCAAACAAATTGAATGATTTAGGGATTTAAAAATAATATGTTGAGTTTCTGAGGCGTGTTCCATAGTTTCAAGAGTCAAAAAGGCTCCCTGGCACAACACTGGCCTCAGTTGACAAAACTTTGACGAGTCCAAAACTCAACAGCCAGTTTCAGACAGGAAACAGCTGCACCGGCGCAGGAAATGGGGGGGTTATGGGTTCTGCTGCTGGGACACAATTCACAATCTCCCAGTGACAGGGGTGGCCCGAACAAAAGAAACATTTTGGGTCATCTTCAGACTCTCTTAGCGTCTCGGTCTCCATTCACTGACTTCCTTCCTACTTGAGCTGAACTGTCCCACCGTCCACTTCAAAGCCTTTTTAAGCCACGCGCCAGTCAAAGACTAGTCTCATCCTTGTTGGTTTGTCTGTGTGTCTGTGTGTCTGTGTGTGTGTGTGTGTGTGTGTGTGTGTGTGTGTGTGTGTGTGTGTGTGTGTGTGTGTGTGTGTGTGTGTGCGTGCGCGCAGAGAGCGGTTTTGAGGAGATCAGCTGCAGGAACAGCTGGCCGGCAAACGCCATGAATGCGGTGCCAAAAGGTACTAATGATTTTTCACACATGAACGACTACTGGTTTTACATAGAATCAAATGGGTAAATTCAAAACTTGGATACGGCTGAGGATAAAAAAATGTTTTTTTTAATTTGTAGGTCCCACCATGGAGCACCAACACAATTCAAGAGTTACAGAGCCTGCTCCAAGAATTGTGCAAGGTATGAAGGCTGCTTGTACCAAATGTTCATATTCATAATCACAGGGAGCTTTAAGTCAACATCGCAATGTTTCCAAGGACTGGCTCCTAGCAATTGCTGGGAGCAGGTAATTTCATGTTTTTCCACAATAATCAAACATATTTTAGGAGGTTCAGAGTTTATATTTCTTTATATTTGAATCACTGAATACATGGAAGATGTGGGCTGTCATGAGTATTTCACTCAAAATTAAAGAAAGTACTTGAAGCATGCATTTGTAGTGGCACAACAGAACCAGAATTATGATGCATGTGACGTAAAACATAAAAAGACGTTCCATCTAATCTTGAAGGAACCTAATATGAAACATGTGTGGGATTGTAAACATAAAAGGCTAAAAAGTCGAACAAAGTAAACAAAAAGTAATGATATGTCTTTTGTTTACAGACCCGTATCAGACATTAGGGCCGATAAGCAGTCGACTAGCCAACCCAGGTAAGAATCTAAGCCACCACAAGATAAACCAAAGAGGATGACACAAATGAGGCCTTTACACTGTCTGCTTTGGCAACATGAGAGAAAAGCAAGGGCAAACACATATGCGCTTGCTTTTCCAAAAATGGAGTGAACATCAAGCAACACCTGTTGTGTCAGCAGAATTGCATCACGCTTACACTGAGACGAGAAATCTGGCTTCCCTCTCACCAAAAATGACTGTTTGCCCTGCTGTTTCCTCACAGAAGGCCAAGCCCTGAGCTCATCCAAGAACCGAACAGGCAAACAAAGTCCATACAAGCTGGCTGACCCCAGCGCTCACAGGCCTGTGGGTAGGTTTCTGCCCTGATGTCTGTCACTTCCTCCAAGCCACACAGTGAAAAGGTCGCATTTGGTTGAAAAAAAAAAAGAAAAGAAAAAAAAAAAGAAAAGCTGACTGGGATGATAGATATGTGTCATAATACCACTAAGACAAAAACCTGTCCACAACAAAACTCCTAAATACTTTGTTGAAGAAAAACGGTGGCGTTGTTCAAGGATCTGGAATAACTGGATGCATCCAGTGGACTTGAAATCGTTTTTTGTTTTCGTTTATTCAAAACGGTCATTTTAAAGACTGCCCGGTGCTCGTGGATTGAAATCTACACACAGGGTTGTATTCTCCAAAATGCTTCAAAACAACAAGTGAAATGATAAAGATTCTTAGAAACATTTCACACAGCTGCTGCTAATGTCCTGTCTAGCTCTGTGTGACTCCTTTACTCTTCATTTCTCCTCCCAGGTTCGGGCCAGATCCAGCTGTGGCAGTTCCTGCTGGAGCTGCTGTCTGACAGCAACAACGCCGGCATCATCACCTGGGAGGGCACCAACGGCGAGTTCAAGATGACCGACCCGGACGAGGTGGCCAAGCGCTGGGGCGAGCGCAAGAGCAAGCCCAACATGAACTACGACAAGCTGAGCCGCGCTCTGCGCTACTACTACGACAAGAACATCATGACGAAGGTGCACGGGAAGCGCTATGCCTACAAGTTTGACTTCCAAGGCATCTCGCAGGCGCACCAGAATCACGCAGGGGACGGGGGGATTGTTAAGTACCAGACTGAGATGTCTTACGTACAGCCCTACCACAGCCACCAGCCCAAAATGAACTTCATGGCTGGCCATCCTCCACCTATGCCCGTCTCCCCCGGCAACTTTTTCAGCCCTCCGTCTACATACTGGAACTCACCCAACAGCCCCATCTATCCTGGGTCAGCCATGACCAGACATCCCGCCACCCACTCCCACCTGAGCTCCTACTTCTGAGGACGATGCATTTCACACCGGAGCGGGATAACGGGGGAGAGAGAGAGAGAGCGCGAGATGGGAACCCAAACGCACTGGAAAACACATTCACTCCATCCAGGATGCACCTGAGCTGAATCCTGTCTGAAATGAAGGAGAAATGACGCTACAGTCTGGTTTTACAAAAGGCATTAGGAAGTTGTCTTAGTCACATACCTTCTTTAAAAATGGACACAACATGATGGTTAATTAACTGTGAGGAACGCAAAGGATTGGTGTTGTACTCTTCCAAAGATTTTTTATGAATATACTGATTAACGTTTTTTCTTCCAGATGTTACGAAACCAAGTTTATTTTGTAAGTACCTTGTTTGAATTGTATCTGTTATTGTATCTGTTGTTGTTTACCTGTGTAAAGACCAAAATCCTAGCCTTAACTGTGTGATTAGCAGCACGGTTCTGAAACTATTCTGTTCACATCATAGGTCGAAGCTGCAGTTATCACATTCAATGACCTGACATTTGTAAAAGAGAAATTGTACAGAATGATGGTTATGTAGCAATATAACTTTTACTCACGATGTAAAGCTAATAAATGATGCTTGTATCTGAAAATTGGCTCCTGAGTTTTATCATTTACAGATTCTGTATAGTAGCTTTTTGGAGAGTTTTGAGTCTTTTTGTTATCTGACAAAGTGCCTTTTAGTGTTTGCACTTTGATTTAGTTTAGACTTTTTTGGGAAATGCCCTGTTCGGCCAAGAGTATTAAGATCTCATATTTGTTTGTTCAATATTGAGCTAGCCAACAGTAGGCTATTTAAGCTTAGCACAAAGACTAAATACAAGTGGAAACAGCTAGCCTAACTCTGTCCAAAGTATTTGTTTGAGTGTTTGTTTAATCTGTATAAGATACTAATGTCTGCTAAGCAGAGTGGTTATGGCATAAAAGCCCTGAGCAGCGAGTTTGATTCCCAGCTGACCGAACATCACTCCCCAACACTTTCAAAATAAAAGCCAAAAAACTGCAGCTTGCAGCTTAATATTGAACGGACAGATATGAGAGTGGTGTCAATCTTCTCATCTAGCTCTCAGTAACAAAGATAATTAACTTATTTCCAAAAATATCAAACTACTCTTTTTAAGAGGATGATGTAGGCTTTAAAGGTAATCCAGTTGCAGAGGCAGTTAGTACCCGCGACTACCATCTTGCGTGTGGAATAATACAGACACCAAAAACATTTACATCAACCTCTAGATTATTGCTTTGAGCTCATTAGGAGTCATGCAATGAGCCACAAGGAATGAATTTATCTCCGTACATATGTACAGTGTTTATTTGTGAAAATCAAAGATGTCTTCAAATATTGTATGCGTTTTTGTGATTTCCTCCTCCTTCACCACCTCCTCCACAACAGCGAAGCCTTTCACCTGCTCTCCATCACCTTCCATCTCAACCCACGCCACTCCTTCTCCTCCGAACGGCCATTCTAACCTCTGCTCTGTGTTCTCCACCTTACCCATGAGAGTCACTGCTGCTGTGGCACCAGGCTGCGAAGTCGGCCTCCATTCAGTCACCTCTCTGCTCATCCCTTTTTGTGACGCTGCTGCTGTTTTCCTCGATGTTGTTGTTGAGGCAGAGACCTTCTTCCTCTTTGAGGCTGCGGTGGATTTCACTTTAGGCTTTATTGTCCACGGCTGGCTGCTGATTATTTTGGTCACTGGAAAATGTTAAATATTTGATATAAGAATAGAATTTGTTCCAAATTGACAGCAGATATTAGTATTAAAAAAATAAATCAATTTAATATTTTTTCATTTCTTTCTATTTTTACTTCCGCGGGTGGCATTTTTTCCCTCCAAAACACATTTACATTTGTTTTAATGTAAAGTAAAAGTAAATTATCCGTAAAACATTATACCTTTATCTTGCAGTGAGATCCTCTAATGGCACAGCTAGATTTAAACTCGAGAACACACGAGAAGAAATTACAGACATACTTGCATAATATAGTTGGTCTTCTAATTAGGCTTGGAATTACACAAAGCATAAAAAAATGCTTAAGCGTCTTTTCATGGGATTTGTTGGTAATATATAATTTCTTAAAGACTCACCTGCTGATGCGGCAGAGCTACAGTTGAAGTCGCAGCAGGTGCACACCGAGTCTGGTCCATACAACTCAACCCATCTGAGGAAGAACAACCAAAAACAAAGCGGATCCTGTTTGTGCCAAGAATTGTACAACGTGTCTACACTTTTTAATTCTCATTCAATTTCTTTAAGCACAACAAAACGCACCTCCTTGTTTTTGTGTCGTAGTTGCAGGACTTGGCCGTTGGTGTGGGAACAGAACTGCCCACCGACATGGAGCAGTGCATGTAGAGCTGCGACAGGAGATCAGATCCAATCAGTTCAAACAAAACCTGGACAAGCAAAGAAATTAGACCAGGTAATGACTTGAAGCAATTTTGCTCACATGGCCTGTCATTCCCGTGAAAATGAAGGCGTCCACGGAGAATCTCACAGCATTGCTTTTGTGTTGGATGAATTTTGAGCGACCATCCTTGCTTTCAACCATACAACTTTATCAGAGGGAGAAAAACCTCACCTTTAAATATGCAATTTTTTTTATACACATCTGTTTCTTTTTATAAATAAAATCTGAGTGAAAATAAATATCAAGGATGTCAGTTTGTTTGAGAGTAGAGGCGTCTATTACCCAAAGTTTTGCACGACTGGAAACTGAGGTGTGGATGTGTGGGATGTCTCCGGAGTCGCGTAACACGAGTGGACATAGAGTCTTTTGTCTTGGGACAGGGACAGAGCCTCTGCCTCAAAGTACATGGGCTTCCCGAGCACGTACTGATCTGATGGCGAAAGCCTTTCCCACTGAGCTGAAAGACATGAAGCAAATCAGGCAACAAGAACAGCAGAAGCTTCAGGATTCATCCTTTTTCATGCAGTCCAGGTTCCCGAAATTCCAGTGCAAAGACTGAATTTCATCAAAGAGTTTGTTTGTTTGTTTTTTTAAACCAAATGCTGTGACACATAACACCAACCCGAGTTTCTTTAAAAAGGACCAGTGCATAGGATTTCAAATAATCTATTTGCCGAAGTGGAATATATGAATCATAATTGTATAATTGGCTGAAACTAGGAATCGTTGTTGCGACCTACTTAGAATGAGCCCTTCATATCTACATAAGCAGCTCCTCCTCACAGAGCGATGAAATCCTAAAACGCCCCATTCCCACCACTAGATGCCACTCAATCTGACCGTTTCATAGAGCACATTTTGGGGTTGTTTACTGGTAGTTACAGAGGACTTACGGGGAAACATAGCTGTTGTTAGGGATGAAATTGTTTCCCTTGCTTTTTACTCCGTGGGACCATTAAAAGGGCTGACGCCACCAATCCAAGTTCTAAATGCATAGTTTCTTCAACAATTTAAGACTTTTGAGAGCCCATTGAAATCAGTTAATACGATAATTTTTTATTTTTTTTTGCAGGTTTTACCATTTCGTGGAGTCAAAATAAATTTTGCTCTGTTCTTCATTGGTGTGTAGATCTTGCGTACTCCCATCTTTGGTGTGTAGCCAATTTTGTAGGAGTATTGGTACCTAAACATTTAACATTGTTCAGAGTAATAAAATATTATTGACGTTATAGGGTTAAAAGAACTTTGCGCAGAATGCTTTCTGGTCCAGATCCAATCTCACCTGTTATAATAACATGCAACTGGTAGGGTGAAAGGTGCAGCTCGCCTGATTGGTCCTTGGAGCCTTGATGGATTATATTGCAGCTTGTTTGAATACGCCCACTGGTTTTTAATCATCTGCAAATAAATAACTGGTTAAATCATCTATTTCCCTTTAACAAGTGCTACACCAGCATTCCTGCTGATCTGCCTGATCATGACTATAATGTAAGTAAAGCAGCAAATTATATCATTTGAGGAACGGGCATCATCAATTTTCTGGCATTGTTGACTGACTGCTTAGTCGATTGCCAAAGTTGCCAATCCATTGAATCAATGTTGAAATAGTAGTTGAAATATATTAGGATAGAAAAAAACTGTTAGCATGGAGTAAAACTGTTAGCATGGCTTAAATCTGTTAGCATAGAGTGAAACTGTTAGCATGTCTTAAAAATGTTAGCATGGCTTAAAACTGTTAGCATAGAGTAAAACTGTTAGCATAGAGTAAAACTGTTGGCATAGAGTAAAACTGTTGGCATAGAGTGAAACGGTTAGCATAACATAAAATATCAGACTATTGTTAAAGCTCACCGTGCGTTTGGTTCCACACATGTCAACGTCATATTCAAAATAAAGGTAGTCCCTCGTGGATTTACTGCTCCGGCACGTCCCCAGTGTAAGGTGAGAGTCCGGTTCACCGGTGCCCAGAATACTCCTCCGCACCTGCACGAGCATCTTTTTAGACTCGCACGAAGTCCTCACGGGAAAACCCGAAACACTGGGCGGAATTGTGTGCGCGCGGACCGGGAACAGGATCTCCCGGACGGGCTCGGGTAAAGGCTCCTGCCCGGTGCCTCTGGACGGAGAGAAGTACTCCATCTCCACCAGCGGCAGCCTGGAGTCCACGAACACGGGGAGGTGGAGGTACGGCGGAGATTGAACCGGCGCGTCTTTCCGGAGACCTTTTCTCATCGCCTGGGTCGTTTGAGCCTCAAACGTCGGCGGTGTTGCTCCATCGGAGGACGTCAACGGCAGCAAGAACAACAGCGAGAGGTAAAGCATATCCGGAAGTTGTGTATGTTTCATTTTACGGTTTAAACAATTCAACCTCGACTTAAGAGTTTTGTCACTGATGACGTTGCCCTGAGTTGGAGTCAAATCAACAGCACCTGGTACTAACGACGAGCTAGCTAACGCAAACAAAATGGCGCCACTCGCCGCTTGTCTGTTGGGGAAACAATTTGACGGTTATTTGAAGTTACCGCGCTTAACGGGTATTTAGTTCAAATTTTCCAGCTCAGTTAGTGTAACGAGTAAAATAGTCAGTTCGTGTACTTTTTGTTTTATTGCAAAAACACGTTTAAACCCATTTCGTGTCAAGAAAATAACAAGAGGAACCAATAACATTGATGGTTTCCAATGAGGGACGTCCATTTCCGGTGAACTTCCTGAATTTAAACAGAACAAAGCTATAATTAATTAATAGAAATATTAGCAACGTCTGTAGTTTTCTGCTATGGAAAGTCAAAATACACATTGTTAAAAAGATTTAGAGAGCATGACATTACATTGATAAAAATGCAATTGAACCCATTTGAAAAGTTTTAATTTGGTCATTAACGTCTTCCCGGATGTATAAAAAACAGTTTGCGTTATGCATTCATTTTGTATTGTTTTATTTATGTATACTTTGTTTTGTTTCGGTCTGGGTGGCGTCCTGTTAGCTGTTTTTATTAGATATTTATTTTAATAGATGTTATTATGAATTCAATTATTAGTTTGTTTCTGTGGTATTGTCACGTCGTTAGTTTCTTGCCTGATGTTGAAAAGAAGAAGAAAACAATAATAAAGACAGCGTTTGAAAAATATAAAGAGATTAGATGATATTGGCATAATACAAAAAAATACCAGAATGTTATCGGATCAAATAAAAATCTGAAGGAATATATGACACAATTAAGCACATACTTGCATACAAATTGTAAAGCCCTCTGAGACAAATTGACTGATACGTGGATCGAGGTAGTTTACTTTATCACAGTTTTTATAAAAAAAATACTGAATTGTGGGTACATAGGTTAAAGATATTACACTCATCCACACAGTTCTGGAAACAGAAAGGTGCATCTTTAGTTCACAATCAGGCAAAAATAAAAGTTTTTCCATCTCAAACAATTGGTCAGGTCAACAGGTCAATTAAACCTTGGTTTATCACAGATTTGTGCACGGTACTAAAAGGAAGTTGAGCACACTGTCAGTTCATTATAAGGCGGAAAAGGCAACTGAACTTCATGTGTATATAACTAGTTCTCTTCCACATATTTCTTCTATCCATCAAACTGAGTAGGAAATAAGAAGTGCAAGCAATATGCCAGTCCAGCGGGGGGTAGCAGGTATTGCAGCAACGTTGCACAAGTGTGTGTCGCAGCATTCATTGGTGAAGGTGAAGTTGAGTCCCATGGTTTCCTTTTCCCCCGTGACTCCACACAGGGACGGCAGGATGCAGCTCTTCTCGTACAACACCACACAGAAGTCTCCTGAAAATCATGAGGTCATCACTTCATTGCACGCTGAAACATCTCCCACCGCATTTCTCAGTTCTTTTTCTCAGTTTTGATTAATTTAAATTTTGCTCAGTGACTTGAGGCGCCCTCACCTTTCACGCCCACAGCTCTGCTGGACAGGCACACCTGCCCAGCTGGACACTTGACTGGGAATTTGATGCAGTCCAGAGGTGAGATGGCGGGGAACACACAGGTGTAACAGAAGAGGGGAACTGAAGGACAGGCGTGTTGTTTAAAACTACAACATTTCTGAAAAGTTTAGTTTTGCAGAAGGGCTTGACTTGTGATTGGTCTGAATTTAAATCCTCAAGTGTTAACATGTTGTAATTGATGATGAAGAAATCTTCTATCATTAGTATCGGTGGTAATGGTCTTCGTTGTCTTATGTCATTGTAAGCTGAATATCTTTGAGTTTGTGGTTGTTAGACGACAACTAACACACACAGGTTAATCTATCAATCAAGAAAATAATTTGCAGATTATCACCTCTAATAATAATCGTTATTGCTGCCATACTATAAGCTACTGCTACAAATACATGTGTGCAGTAGCATGCATGTTTAGTGCATTCATACACAAAACCAAACACATAAACACACACTTGTGTTTTGTTCACTTACCCACAGCTGGTAGTAAACACAGGAGAAGCAGCGAGCAAACCAGCCTCGACATTGTTGACCTTTTCCAAGGAAGGAAATATACTTGCAGCTTGATTCTTCAGCTGTTAATGTCGTCTCTTTCTCGTTCTTTTCTAGAACAGACGGTGAAGTATCCGTTTGTATGAATTAAAGAGTTTCCGATCAGCTTCATCCAGGCTTTTCTCAGCTTCCTCAGTCGGCCCAGCTGAAGGTAAATCTCCTCTGGTTTCTCCTGATATTCTGTTTGTTAACTCCAAGAATCTCCACACCCCAATACTTAATTCAATAAGGCTGTTAGGATCCCGTTGACAGCCATGCCTTTACAACGCTGCCAGGGCTTACTGTCCTGCAAACAATAGCCTCATTCACATTCAAGAGAATCAATGGGACTTTGTGAGGAAATTACACTCTAGTTTAGGCTGAAAACGATATAAAATGTCCACTTAACATCATGTATGTTTTACAGAATGACAGGACGTGTAGCATGTACTATGAGGTAAAACGGGCAGGTTCATCAAATCATGTCTTATTTCTTAATGAGAGACGTTGAGCATGGTCGGAGGGCTGTCAAGTGACATGCTGTCCCATGACTAGATATCTGAACAGGCGGTCGGAACAGTGCCACAGTTCTTATTCACCAATCTTTAAAGCTGTTTTTGTTCACAGAAAAAGGACACGTTGGTCAGTTGAGGTCTTAAAATAAACTGTACTTCAGTTTAATGAGTTTCAGGGAGAAATGTGATAATCTTGTTAGATGAAAATCATATTGCACACCATGCCATCAATTTATTTCTGTGTCTATTTTTTCATCTGTATAGAAGACCATTATCCTATCATGGTCATGTTTTTCACAGAAAAGATAACTGAATTAGACCATGGTGAAATGGATACAGCATTTAACACTGACATGCCATTCGTTTATTACTTACTATTGCTTTATTACTGAGGTCTGTTGCCAATTCAGATTTTGTCAGTCACATTACAGGCCATTTGTTTAAGCCGTCTTGACTTACCGGAGACAAATCCTCAGAATATTGTTGTCCCCATGTGTCGATGTGGAAGATTTCATTCTGAAATCATGGGTGCTATAACCTCCACCACTATTGTGTGGAGACTTTCCACAAGATTTTCATGTTGGGTGATAAGGGCTGGATCACAGTCTGCATTACCAAAGGGGTCAGATGGGGGGGTTCAGGGTTCTGTGCAGGTTCTTCCTCAACATGGACCTGACCTTGTGCATGGGGGGTGTAAATGAAACTCCATATAGTTTAACCCACACAGTGCATCACATTTTATTTCTCTTGAACCAGTACATTTTGCACATGGCTTCTCCTTATTTCTCACAACACACTTAAAGCTACCATCTTTATCTGCTTGCAATTAATTGCTGCAGCCCTACTGAATACAAGACAGGAGGGCTTGGCTTCTGCACGCCCCCTGCTGGAGGACAGAAGGCATGGCTCGCTTGTCGACCTGCTGACGCCGCATGCGGAGGACAGCTGCATCCACCTGAGCTGCTACACTCTTGCCATGCTGGTCGTCCAGCAGCCGCAGGCATGCGCGCTGCAGCCTCGCCAGCTCGCCCTCCGAGGACGTTAGACATCGCTTCAGCTTTGCACTGCCCTGAGAGACACACAGGAAATACATTTGGCCTGGTTTCGTTCGTTTAAGACACTTGCAGGCAACAAAAGGGGAGGTTAGTGTTAAACCACAGATTGCTCTTTTGAGATATATGGTGGAAAAAGTTGTGCCAGCATATTTTGAATATGAAGAGATCCTGGTGTGTTTGTCTTCATTTTCACACATGCGGTAAGAACCTCCTATTATCTTATGTTTAGCCTTAACACCCAACCTTAAAAAGGTGTTAGAATGAGTCATGCACATTGTTGTCTGCAGAGGTGCGAGTGCAAGCCATCACAATATTTTCTGTTTTCACATTTCTATGCCACATTCTAATAAATATCTTTGTCATTTATGTTATTTATGGCTTCACAAATACTTAATAAATAACTAATTAAAGCTCAGCAATCAAACGTTTGTACAACAATTTGTAGGTTGTCACTACCAGGTTGTGAAAAAAATCGAACTGGAGCTGCACTCATCATTTTGATGTCCTCACTAGGTCAGATATGTAATTGATATTGTTTGTATTAACAAATCCCCAGAGAATTATCACCCGACTGTAGTTCACCTGTTCTGTAGTGATTTAGCTCATTGTTTTGGAAAATACTGTTTTGCTGCAGTCGGGCAGCTGTTTTCAGCACAATTCATTTTAAGTCAGGATGCTTTGCAGCCTATTTCCCCCAGAGGTTAAGTGGTCAAACTATTGGAGGGTTCTTCCTCCTTCATGAAAAGATGGTGGTAGCCACATTTAAGAGTGTGTAGTAAGCAGTAAACACCTGAATGAGATGAGCAGCCTCAGGTAACTGTGTCCCTGGGTGTCTCTGATAAACCTGCACCAGAGGCCTGTTGAGTTTCTCTCTGGACAGTATGTCACCACTGCACTCTGGACCCTGTAAACAGAAGAACACAGGGGGGGAAAAGGTCAGGTTGTCTCCAACAAAGTCCCCGATCCTGCTCCACGTCCACACTAACTAACCTGCTCCCTGCCGTGGCTGTGACGAATACTGTTAATTTCCCTCTGCTTGCGAAACATGGCCTGCCTGGTGGCGGCATACATCAGTGTCAGGTTTTGCTACAAAAGACAAAAGGAAATGTTATTCTGATTAAAAAATTATGCTTGAAATGTTCTATATGAGTCTACCTGCAGGCCGACTGTCTCTGCAATTTTCTTCACCAGCCCATCGTTGGTGGCGCGGTGAACAGCTCTCTGCCTGCTGATGGCATCGCTAAGCATCCCTCTGATGTTTTCCCTCAGCAGCTGAGACTGGTTGAGCGTCAAAGTGGACGACTCCAGAACATGTTTACATTCTGCAAGAAGGCAAATTAGTATATCAGGCGTTTCTGTTCTGTTGAGCACGATGCCTGGGTGGCTGTAGACTTAGCTCGTATATAAACACTGCATTAAAGCCACTTCTTCAGGTGGATACTGATGTTGTACCTGGTGTAAAGGGACTGATGGAGTCTGATTTGTTGAAGGTCTGGCCAGCGCTGCCGTGTCCTCCAGCGGAGCCTCTGTGAGGCAGCAGCTCCAGGACACGAGCCCTCTCACTGGCACAGTCCAGCAGCTGTCTGCTGCTCTGACCCAGAGCCTGGAAGACACAGAGGGGGGCTTAAAGACGACTCGCTGGGGCTGCAACTATCTATATTCCCAGTATAGATTTATCTAACAATCATGTCCACCACACTTCAGTGAAAACCTAAATTAACTATCACGTTAAACAATGAAAAGCAGCAAAACTTTCACAAGCTGGAACTTGAAAGTGTTTGATGTTTTCCCTTCATAGAATTCATCAAATGATTAACCACACAATTAGTTTTTTGTCAATTTACTTTCAACAAATGTTGATGAGGTCATTGTGGGATTATGATTGTTAACCTGTGATTATGCTGGTGGGGGGGGGGGGGGGACCTACAGACACGCTGATTTTCAAGTCATGTAATGATTAATTAATCCATTTACACATGTCTCTGCATTTCAAATGAAATGGGTGTTTTGGATTTATTTTATAATAATTTTGACAGTTCCACTTATCGTTCTTAAGTTTGTTGAGCTGTTTTCTTAAAAACAAAGACTGCATTATTATTATATATAAGATCAAATAACGTTATGATAATAGGTCTTGGCAGGTAATTTGATCTTCAAAAAGAAACTGAAGGGTGGAGGTTATTGGTGATGAGTCAACCGTGATGTTGTAAAATCACCTGTAGCTGGGTCAGTGTGTTTCTCAGCGCTCCCTCCAGATCCAGTTTCAACTGGGCCAGCTCTCTTTTCTCACACAGCAACAAGTAATCTGCACCATCTTTCTCCTGCAACAGAGCAGACCTGTCAGCGAACACGCCTCCCCCCTCGAAGTTGGCAGAAATACAGGATTTAACTCATTAATCCGTCTGTTGAATCGCTCAAACCATTGCAGTTTCTTCTCAACAAGAAACAAACAAAACAGCAGCCCTGAAGGGATTCAGTGTTTTTCTTTGTGGATGGTCAGATATGAGACTGTATCTATATGTATTTATTTATTTTGTAGGGGAGAGAAGAGGCGCCTCACGGTCTCGGTGGTGGATGGCCTCCTGGTCCTCCCCTCGGAGCTCCTCCTGTTGACGGTCAGATCAGCCCTGAGGCTGCGCAGCATCTTCTCCAGGTGACCCTTCTCCCTCTCCAGCTTGACGCCCTCCTCGGCCACCCTGCCGGCCTGCCGACGCAGCTGGCCCTCCACCTCCCGCACCCTCCGCATGTACCCCCCTGCCACGGCTACGCTGGCCCCCGCACACTGCTCACGCATGCTGGTAGGCGGGAACGGGGCCACGGACGTCCTCTGGGAGCCACTGGGGAACTTGAGAATGAGTGAGTGATGGAAGGTTCAAATACCGCACCGAAGTACAACTTTGAGGTACAAGTACTCCACTTGAGTATTTTCATTTTAAACTTTATTCTGCACGACATTTCAGAGAAATAAAACATCTAATTTTGATTTAACAACTACTACTAAAACATAATGCTAAATAATTCAATGCTTCTATAATAAAACAATCCAGTGTAATATGTACTTCAACACTATGAATGCCATTATACGTTTTTAAAAAAACGATATTTTGCTGAAAATAGGCAACTTCTTGTACTTTTTAATGCAGGATTTTCAGGCTTCTTGCCAGTTTTATACTGTGGTATCTTTTTATTTTAGAAAGGGATATGAATGGGCCTACTTCTCCTTTTATACAAGGTGTAACCTGATCCCCAGTCAGTCAGATCACCAGTGAAGTGCTTCCTGTTGTCTGTCTCACCATCGCTCCGGCAGTTCGAGCCCGCGACGTCTTATCTTTGCAGACGCAGTCACGACTCTCTCCGCTTTCCTGTTCAGTCATCTCATCTTCGTGCGTTTCCGTCGTGCCGTCTTTGCCCTTTCGGGTGAAACCGGCGGTGGCTCTGCTGCTGCTGCAGCTCCGGGGCCGGCTGCAACTAGTCCCGGACAGCCCGGCACGAGTCTGCCGCACTAGGCGCTCCGCCCGCCGGATGGAGCGGACCGTTGCGTCGCTCCAGGACTCCGGTCCGATGGTGACGGAGCCGAGGGGCACCGACCGGACCTGCTGCATTCCTCCAAGTCCGCTTCACTTCCGAAGAAAACCCGCCGTTTAGCATCAGCTGCCAACAGCATTAGTTCCGTCAGTGTAAACTTTGTATGTCGAGGTATGAGCTCCATAGCAACCGTTTCCGTAGCAACCAGCAACTCCAAGCTAATCGGTGATTGGATAACTAGGGATGTCATTCAACACCAACGACACAAACGAACAACGATACACAACGGTTAAAACGCGTGAGCACAAGCCAAGTTAACTACGACTCCCGAGGTGCATTTCGGCAAGAAACATAATCAGATCTTAGAATCCTGCAGCACTAATAGCAGGTGAACGATGACCTACAGTTTAAACCAATCTAACTTTAATAAACTGACTTTTTTAATTGATTAGTATGCCGTTCATTCATTTAAAAAACAAATTTTTTGAATTCACTACTATTCTACTGTTGAGCTTTTCCATAGCAACGGCGGAAGGCTCATGGGTATTGTAGTTAAACTATTATTATGGGACAAACCATGAGTTCTTACACACAAAACATGCATGATAGTTAACAAAATAACAGTCTGCCAATAAAAGTAATTTGGATCAGAGTGTTTAATTCTCTTGAGCTAAAAAGAAAAGGTCTCCAGTAATAAAGTCCCAGACTAATAATACAAGACCTGTAAACATTGAAGGTGAAATAAAAGTACTTAAAATATTATTCTGATCCTGAAAATATTAAGTATTTCCTTCCAGAGTTGCAAAGATTGCACCCAAAAACAAAGAAAAGAAAAAAAAGACTGTTCCGTACCGAGAAAGTGAAAAGACGAACAAAAAAGCAAAGTTCAAATTTAAAGCAATTTCATACCCGCTTCTATCCTAAAAGGACATAATTAATGTTACTTAGATCCACCAACAATCATTCAGAAATGTTTGTATCAGCAATCCCACTGAATGGAATTCATTCTAACTGCCTGACCATTAGTTTCATTATATAAATAAAAACTAAATACAGTAATTTGGTGATTTTCAAATCAAGTATTAAACATCCAGCTATAAAGATGCTTGACCCGACATCTCGTCATACTGAAAACAATCAGGTGGTCTGACTCTCTGAAACTACTGATTCACTCCAGAGTGTCGAGTAGAAATCACAGAAAATTTGTCCAGTCCTGAAAACCTTGTTTTGAAAAATGAAGAGCAATAATATAAATAGACTCGATATACACCACAATAAATATGCAGAAGAGGCAAAAAAAAAAAGGGGGTGGTGCGAAAAGTGCAAAAGTAATTTTCCATCTCTGTGCAGTTAGTTTGCATCTCGTTAGTACAGCAGTCGTCCTCCATCACAGAGTGTGTTTGATGGCGGTCAGAGGTTCATGTTTGTTCTGCAGGTTCTGCTGCAGCTCTCTGAACAGATGGTCCCGCTCCTCGGCATCCAGCAGGATTTGCTATGGGGAAGAAAAACAAAGATCTCAGTCGCCATCACAAATATTCATAATTAAGTTCAGATTTTCATAGACTAACGGTTTTTCCACCTTTAAATTTTAGCTTCCTAGTTTTGTTTGTTTTATCTAAAAAGGTGTTTGTGTTAATTACAAAACTTAAGTTACTTATTCAGTTATACGTATTTATTTATTCCGTCTTTTTGGGGAAGGAAGAAAGGTGGACATGGACCAGGTTGTGATGAGTCAAGAGATATAAAACATACATTTTACACGTCTACGTGGTGCTACACAAACATGGATGACATGTTTAACACGCATGCACTGAATACATCAGCACATTACCTCTATAAGTTTGTCTCTCTTCTCTAGGCTGTCCTTCAGTTTCCTCCCCTCCCTCTCTCCGTCCTCTCTGCTGTTCTGCCGGACTCTCTCAGCCTCCTTCTTCTCCTTCTCCTTCTCCCTCAGCTCCCGCCGAGTGGCTCCGAGTTGATCCGTCAGAGAGGAAACTGTCTGACTGTGACTCTCCCGCTGATTCTGGTGAAAATGGATAAAAGGAAGTGTTAGAAATGCAGAGATGTTGTGTAGTCTGTGTGTTCCAGTTAGTTTAACGGAGAGTAAACACGGCAAACGATGGGAAACTGTCAGCCTGGCTCTGTCCAAAAGGTGAAAACATTTGTTTAAATTTAGCCATTGATCTTCATATTATTTTTAAAATTTGTATAAACTGTCCATCCAACTTCCAAGAGCTCAACATCTTCTAAAATAAGACCATATACGCAGCCCTTTGTCATGTTCCTCTTTTTATTTCAAAAAATAAGATATCTCACCTGAACCATGTCCTGGTAATCCTGCAGGGTTGTGGTGAGTTTGGTGACCTCCATGCACAAGGTGGCGCCATTTCTCTCTCCATTCCCTTCCAACCGCTGACCAATAAGAAAATGACACCAATAAGAAAATGACACGTTGCAGATTTCCCAGAGAGAATTAAAGCTCTGCGACTTCATTTCATGGACACTTGTGTCACGTTCTCTCCCTTTTTAGAAAAGTGAGGTTGTACCTGCACATCTTTACCACAGCTCTCCAGCTGTTGGATCACAGCCTCCCTCTCCTGCAGGACAGTGGCGAGGGCCCGCCCCCTCTGCCTCCACACCTCCCTCTCCTTCTCCACCTCCTTCAGCAGGCGCTCCTTCTCCTCCAGAGCCACTCGCAGGTCCTGGAGCAAAGACAAATAGCACGTCTATCTCCATAAAGCGCATGCAGAGCAAACTGTGCATGGGACTACACACGCTGCCTGAATGCAGTGGGAATGTGTTTTGAACTACAATTCCCAGGTTTTTAATGCGTGTTCATACGTTGATGACATCCTGGTTGCACTGCAGCACGGTGTTGAGAGTGTCGAGGTCTCTCTCTCGGTCTCTTCCAGCCTTCCTCAGTGCCTCGATCTCTTTCTCCGTGCTCTTCTCCTTCTCAGTCACTTCAGAGCTCAAAGTCTGCAGGGCAGCCTGCCGATCACAAGATAAAAAACATGAGGATTTTAAATCGCAGATCGCAATAAAAAACACACGCGCAATACGATTGTGGTGAATGTCCATTCAGGAAAATCGTAAATGTCATATAAAAAGCCGAAGTGCTCACTAACATGGCAGACAAGTGAAAAATAGAGAATTAATTGAAAGGAATACAGGATACAAAGTACATTTTAATGAATTTTTCCTTTAAGTATGCAGGGAGACCTTATGATTTAGGACGATTTGACTGTTTTTCACTCCAAAAAATGCAATAAAAATATTTGTTTCTTTACACAATATGAGCACATCATTATAAACAGACCCAATATAAAGCATGTCAGTAATCAGCATGGGAAAGGACAGTATCGGCTCTAACCTTGTCGACTGATCGAGTTTCCTTCAGGTTCTCCGTCAGCTTGTTGGCGAGCTCAGTGGCTGCTACCTCGTCCACACACAGTCTTCTGATCAGACCAATACACTCCTGGAAGAGAGGAAAACATCAGCTGCTTAACATACTCATTACACAGCACTGTTGTAGCCAGATAACATATTTTATTATTTGTATCTTGTATTATGATGGAGAATATGAAAAGGAGTTTCATAAATGGGACAGCCGCCGTAACGCCGTATCTTCAAAAAGCAAACAAGCACAATGTCTCATTTTATGGCATATCTACGTAAGATTCGAGCTTAAATCAATACGGGGGGGACCATAAAAACCTGAGCCACGTATTCACTAACTGTAGAAGCCAAAGACAAACTGATATGTATGCAAACGAGAACCACTGCAAACATCAGGCAGTGCAGTCAAATCTACAGCTCCGTCACACAGACACCGTCATCACTTATCTACACAACCGCAAAATCACAAGACTCAGAGTTGTTGATCTGAAGATTTTACAGCTGAATGTTTGTGACATTTATTCAGGGGCAGTTTTGTTTTATAGCATGGGTTTGCATTCCAACAGTAGGAACATGCTCACACTTTTAAAGGGACCTCGCCATCGGAGCGATTCAGAGAGCAGGCTTGAAAGCAGACAAACGAGTACCGAAAACGCTTAAATTCAGAATCTATGAGTCATCTGACCGGCTCTGATCAGCCTTTAGAGACCACGATCAAACTATTTAGCTCAGCTACGACCTCTGGTGGCATCTGCTGGTCACTACGACACATCACATCAATACCTCATAATAGAAACCATGTATTTATGACGGTGATGAAAATCATACCCCTGGTTTTCTAAATACCAGTTTAGTTCATGCTAAACTAAGCTTACAAGGCTGTGGCTTCACATCCAACACAAACACGGTGTGGTATTGATCTTGCGGTATTTCACAGATAAGCGTATTTATTCAGACATCCAAAAATCAAAGACGCCATCAGTGTAGCACAATGTAAAACCACAGGTGAAAGTGCAACAGGGACTTTGTTATACAGTGACTTATTGAGAATCTTTAATAGGCTGTAAACCATTCAAGAGCCCTTTTGTTACAGATGAGGTCCGTTTGCTTTAGCCATTTATCCGTCACGTTCATCCAGAGTGAAAGTCAAATAAAATCCCTGTTGTAAATCCTGCAACGAACACGTAGCTAAAAGTAAAAGCAGTCGCGATCAAAAAGGAAACACTTCGGTTTCACCGATGCGACGCGGTGGCCAGACGGAGCCGGCTGGGCACTGCCCCTTTAAGGGCGCACAGTGCCTTCATGAAGACAAACAACATTCCTGTGAGCTTTGAGCCCGAGCTCCGGCGGCAGCAGAAGATCTCACTGCCGTGTGCATGGCTGAGTCCCGTCCCCCCTCATCACCTCACCCACCTGGATCAGACGCTCCCGGCTGTGCAGGGAGTGACCGAGGCTCTGAAGCAGGAAGTCACCCTCCTCCTGGAGCAACTGGAGAAAAGAGGGAATACAAACGACACAGGTTTCTTTTTAGATAAATGAAAACACCAGAAAATGTCCCAAATATATTACATTTACTGTAACGTTATTAGTCAATTATTAAAACCGTATTTCTTTCGATCGATTATCGACTTAATATTGAATAATTGATGGGTTTCAATACTTTTATTTGAACTTTAATTTGGGCGACGTCAGCAGGACATGAACCAGCAACTATTTAGATAATGGATTAATCATATCAGCCTTTCTAAAAGCAAAAGCAAACAAGAACTGCAGCTTCTCCCTGCTTCGTGTTGTCTCTGGGATCAGCCAGCTGACGTGTCACCTGGAGGCCTGGACGGTTCACGAACACGTGGTACATCAATACCAACAATCGCTGTCAAAATGTGCATTCATCATTTCAGCCATTGTCAAAACAGAAACCTGCACAAAGACAAGCAAAGCGTGTCTCAACGCTCCTGTTCTAATTGCACATTATTAAATGAGAAAGCCGTATATGCATAACTGAGCAAAAACATCACCTTTCTATGCAAATTTAGCCACAAAAGTCACAAAGATCATCTCCAGTAGCCTCACGCAGCTACAGTGTTTTATCTTCCTATTGTTTTTATAAGGGATTCACAGAGTTGAGGCTAACTGCAGCACAAGGGTGTCGAGGGCTCAGACTTTGCTGTTACCATGGCAAATTAAAAAAGGTTTCTAAAGCTTTTGCTGTCTTCATATGATTTTGATGCGATAGTTAAGTACTGCGAGTCGTAGCTGAGCCGACAAAACTGTTAAAGAGATTTGTTGGTACATGCGCTGAACACTGTTTGTTTGAACCTGCTGCTACATTAAATCATTATACGGTATTCAACTCTGTGAGGACGAAAGGGCGTCGCGTTTTCACGAGGAGGCGAGACCAGGTCACGTGGACTCGTACGAAGCAGCTGAGCCTTTTCCCTTTTCCATCACAAGACTACCCGAGGCAAACCCCACCGGTTTGGGAGGATTCCAGAGAGACTCTGTGTGTGTGTGTGTGTGTGTGTGTGTGTGTGTCTTTATCTGCACCTGTAAATAAGGACACACCCTTCAATAGACACAAAAGCGCATACACACACACACACACACACTTGCACACACACACACACACACACACACACACCCTCCATTCCTGTCATAAGAACGCTGTATTTGTGCTCAGTCAACATTCACAGAGCGGTTTATGAAGCGGTTTTGTTTGTAATAAGCCTTTTCTTTGCGTTAAAGAAAAAGATGATATGTTTAGGAGGCAATCATCTCTTATGACGCACACTAACTTTGTGGGTAAACGCCCGTTACATCTCCAATTACATCTGGGTTTTTATGGGGGTTAACGATTTTGTCTTAAAACATTCAACAGTTGCTCATTATAAAAACATTTATTTTAATAATAATAAGCCATACTCTTGATAGAAAAAACTACTATCAGATTACATACCAACTCTCTTCATTCACACTCTAGCTTGCTTGACCATCACTGCTCCCTCTCCGCCTCATTGAAAAAAAGGGGGGTGACCAACTTTGAATGCATCCCATTCACAAACAGCTTCAGGCAAATATAACATATCATACCTTTGAATAGGAAGCTTCATGTAGCGGCTGCTTAGCTTAGCTTAGCTTAGCTGAAGCCTAAAAACAGGGGAAACTCTGGCCCTCTAAGAGCACCTCTAAACTTCACTTATTCACTCTAAAAAGTTATGTCTTGTTTTTTTAAGTTTTATGTTTGATGGCCACTGTGAGCAAGAGGAATGATTACATTACGCAAATGTTCAATGTGCTACGGTTTAAAGACATCTTTTATTATTGAGCTCCAGAGGGACTGGCAGGCAGATTTACTCTTCCAACACATAATCGTCTCCGATGCAGCATGAGAGAGCAAACTGAATACTCACAGGGGCCCCTTCCTCTGATCCGTTGACTTCCGTTGGGTGGCTCCCCCCGCGTTTCAGCTCGGCCTCCAGGGTCCTGATGCGGGACGCAGCCTGGTCCAGCTGGCCCCGCAGGTGCCTGACAGCGTGGTGAACCCTGCCAGCAGTGCTCTGAAATGACATGGTTTCACCGCGGTATTATTCTTTAGTTAAAAACAAGCAGAGTTGTCATACTTGCTGGACTGACGTCGCTTCCGGATTACCTGCTGCAGCACAATGTCAATATTTGCAGCTCGCAAACGCAGCATTTTATTCACACGCAGTCCATTTTAATAGCTGACGTCCGGTTCGGACGGAAGTGAAAGCGCTCACCTCTCTATGAAGCGGCATGAACTCGTCCCTCAGCTCCGCCAGGACATCCCCGTCCTCGTCGTCCACTTCCTCCCCGCCGTTCTCCGCGCTCCCAAAGCGCAGCGCCCTGTTCACTGAGGGCGACGGCGTCTCCGCAGCTGACCCCGAGTACTTCCTGCCCAGGACCGGGATCCTACTCCCTGATGGGGAGCTGACCGGCTTTCCTTCAATACTCCTCAGCTCCTTCAGCAAGACGTCGGCCGACTGAATGCCCGGCGAGTCGAACGGGTCGTTGCCGTCGAGCGAGTCCAGAGACCGAATGGACTCGGTGCGGGAAGACGCCTGTAAAGAGAGCGTGGACCCCAGCGACGACGGGGTGGAGCTGAGGGACGGAGGTCTCTGCCAATGGAGGGGCATGCTCTGGGATTTATCCCGCGACAGCGGCAACGGCGAGTAGGGTTGAAAAGGCAAACGGCGAGGAACCCCGCAGACTGACTCGTAATCCGAGTCGGACACTCGCAGAGAATCACAGCCTTCACACCCTTTGCCCTTTCTGCATCGTTTACCCGTTCTGATAAAATAGGGGCACGTGTCCCACTTCTCGGACCAGCATTCATACTCGGAGAGAGCCATGTTCTCCTTGAGCATCTCCCTGTAGCCTTCCTTCTCCGCCTCTCCGTCCTCCTCACCGGTGCTCCCTCTGCTCTGGAAGTCCCGCGGGTGTCTCTGGTAGTAGTTTTGGCGCACCCACTGTCTGATCTTGTCCCGTTCCTGCGTCAGCCTCTGGAGCCTCTCCGATGAGAGCACCCTCACCCTGGCCACCACCGAGTCGAACTTGTACACCCGCTCGAGGATGCACACGCATTTGCCACACACGAACTCCCCCTGCCCGCCGCCGCGTGGTACAGGCTGCCCCAGTATGTGAGTCAACACGGAGAGCAGGTCCATGCCGCTGGAGGGGGAGCTCAGGGATAACTGGGACTTGGAGAGAGACCCGGAGGAACCCAGAGATAATGTGCTGCCTGGGAAGAAGAAAACAAAATTTAGACTATGTGACTGAAGACTTTATTGCCTAATGCTGTGTTCACATCAACAAAAAAAAAGTGAATTTTCCCCTTGAGGAGGGAGGCTTGCCTTCATGTCATCACCAACCATGTTTCATCAATCATGGCTGAGATAACCACTATTGCTGCTTTGTGCATTTTGTTGAAGTCCCAGATACACCAGGGAAATAAAACGGCATCTCGTCTTCCGTTTATATCATCATCTAGAGGATAAAAATGATGCCGAAATAACAACATAATGACGACGATTTGTAAAAAGTCTGAAGTCATGGTTTGTTAGGTCCGTCAGCGAGACGATAAGCAAACAACCTTTAAAATGCTTGTTTTCTGAATGGAGTTTGGATCAATTAGGATAGGCTAGAAAAAACAATTAAAATAATGTCATCTAGACATAAATACAGCAGTTGTTTGGACCATAGACAGTCTCTGGTTTCTTCACATAGTCCGGTTCTGTCTCTGGACTAATGTGAGGCTCCATCATGGAGCTCTGGGAGACCACAGACGGATATTTCAACTCCTGCGAATGACCCGAATTCCACGTCTGACGTGAAATTGCTTCTATTGCTGTCTTTGCACTGACCTTGTATGCAATAGTGGCGCTTGAAAATAATAGTTTAGCGTTCCGGACTCACCCCAGGGGCTGCTCTGCGAGGACCGGGACAGGCTGCCTCCTGTCGGGGACTTCGTCGGGGTCTGAGGCTGCCTGGTCTTCTTATTCTGGCCCCCAAACAGCCACCGCCTTTGGTTCCCCTGGAGAGCGCCGCCACACATCCGGCACAAGTCACGCTTACTTCTGGAGGACATCGTGGACAGAGGGCTGGTTCTCCCTCTCGCTGGCCCACAGATGTTGGAAATTATCTGTGGATTAACAGAAAGAAAACAGGGACGATTTTACAGAAACGTTTCTCAATTTGGCTGTAAATTAACTTTCACTTTTTCTTTTTTACCTCTAAAAATCAGTGAAATTAAACAATCTATGAAGGGAAACACTTGTAAATGGAACACCACTCTAAAACATAAAACTTAAATGTTTCAGGTTAAAGGGTTTGCAGGGCTGTATCGATGAGGGGGGGGATCTGCATTAAACATTAAGGATAAATCATCATACATTACCAATGCAATTATTCACCTCTGAACAGATGAAAGTAAGTTTTTGCCCTTATTGTTGAAGTACACTTCGGTAAGGCGACTTATCTCATAGTAAAACAGGATAGAAGGATAAAACACTGGATTTTGAAAAATCAAAGACATTTTTATGCTATTTTCCCCCTGGCATATAATGTAAAATAGGTGAATAATAACCGGGGAAGTTTTACTTTTTACTCCAGAAAGTTGAATCTGTACTTTCTACTCGAGTATAGAATCGTTGTGATGCCAGGGTGTCATCAGGGTGTCATAAGAAGCGTCTCCCTGGTTCAGTGACTCGTGGTCGGTCGTTTCCCTGCCTGGACGTTCTGGCCGGTTAATTACGGTTGCTGGGTGTTTACGGTAGATCTCCCCGGCACAGGGCGGGACACGTCGACCTTCAGCCACGCTGACACTCACAATCCAGTCGATGAATTCATCGTTCTCTTCGACATTCATGAAACTTTCCCACCAACTCACGCGGCTTCATCAAACATTTAGGATGATTTGGCGCATGAATATGTTTATTTCACTCCCAGTGAATTAAAAAGAAACGACCTTTGACTTTTTTCCTTTCCTTTTCCGGGAACCACAAACCAGCGTGCGACGTGTTTCCAGCAGGGAAACTTCATCCAGCTGCAACTCGTGGATCTGCTGGTTTTGAAGCGACGGACGCGCGGCGACGATTCCGCGTGACCGCGAGAATAAAACGCCGCAGAATGAAGGTCCGTCTGAAACACACGTCGAGGATTTGTTCGGCGAACTCTTACCTGCGCGCTGTGAACAGTTTAAAGTCCGACACACGAGGGGCAAACCGTCATCGTGGTCCTCTAATGAACGAGGTCAAGTCACGCGCGCGCGCGCACACAAAGAGTGGAGGTAAAGCTACAAAGTTTCTTACATTTCCAAAGAAATCTCCGACCGGGAGCAGAGCTGCAGCCGCGTAGCACCACACCGGGAGGGAGCGGAGCAGAGAGAGGGGGGGAGAGGTGGGTGTCACCTTGCTGACGTCATCGCTCATACCTGTTTGGTTTGGAGCAGCGTGAGCGCGCAGCGTGCACAGGGAGGGGAGGGGCTGACGCAGTAGGAGAGGAACACTAAACGTGATTGATTAGACAAAAGTATCAAAACTGTTACCATGTCTAAAAGTCCAGCTGAAATTGCATCCATCAATCAATCCGTAACTTTTATTTCATAATTATGACAAAGTCATAGTTTTGTTATCTCATAAATTGAACACAGTTATTTTTGCAATGAACTTGTTTACTTAAACAAATAATGTTCCAATAATCTGAAATATAACTTAAAAATGAATTTATTATTAAATACATTCCTTTTTGGTCTGTGAAGACACAATCCATAACCTCACCCCTATCCAGTTCATTAAAGAAAATCCATTGTTTTAATTGATCCCCACCACCCCCACCCCTTTATGCTGCTTTAATCTAATAAAGATTGTAAAGGGCAAAAGAGTCAACACTTATATTCTGCAGTCAGAGGCTGTGTGAGCATTATCTGATGTTTTCAGGGCAAACTGTGTAAATAAATTAACGTTCAACAGTGAAACGGGACTAAATCAGAGACGTACAATCAATTAAACTAATAATGTTAAATATTACCGAGACCCTTTATCACTTCTGCTTTTCATGTGGTCAACCTTGAGGCTGCACTTCATGGTTATAGTTTCTGTATTGACCATTTTAGTCCAATAACACAACATCATTTTTTGAAAGGAGCAGGTGAACATTTTATTATTTGACAATGGTGTATGTATATATATATATATATATATATATATATATATACCATATATAATGGTGAAAGTGTCAATCAAAAAAATAAATAAACATATACAATAATCATTTTGAGATTGGCATTACTACAAAAGACTTTAATACAGGTATAGATATTCTTAAAGGATCTGAAACTCTCCATCAGGCCCAAAAGTTGATTGGAGGACAGTTTGCTGTTTTAAGTTCCATAGACGTCCACCGGAGGGCAGCGAATAATCAGCCATTGCTGAACACAAGTCTACAGAAATCACAAAACATTCACACTGATCCTTCGCTAATTTACTGTTTGTTTAATCTTAAATCCTAAATCATTCTCTTTAGACAAAAGAACCCTGGAATTTGCCATTTTCAGGAATCTCCAGACAGCAGAAGGCTTCAAAATGTGGCATCTTTACTGGAAAAAGGAATATTTTAATGGGTCATATCTGCACTCCCAAAATGTCAACATCGGTGGATTGAATTCACTGGAATCCTCCATTAAAATCCTCCAGTGAAACCAGTATGGAAACCTGTGATATGTCCGTCCCGTCCTTCATGAAAGGAAAGAATAAAAACTGCTATCTTTACGTCTGTATGGTTACCGCCTCGTAGAAAAGTCATATAAATATGTTTAGATAGTTGAGGCACGTGTTGCATTCACATCTCTCACACATCTGGTGTTTCACGTGAGCCACTGCTGGATGCAGCTCCTGAACACTGTGTAGTTTGAGTGCCATTGAACGTGCTTCACTCCGGAGTGAACGCACATCGCCACGCCGCCGCGAGCCTCCAGCGCCTTCAGCCCAAACGTGTCGTTCCTGTAAAACTTTCAAAGGGAGGGGAAGAAGTTTTTGTACAAAACAGGAAGTGGGAGTGTAAAAAGTTAAGTTTAAAATGGGTTTCCTAGTCGATATAGAATGACCAGGACTTACCTCCTGGTTCCTCATTTCTACGATGTTTTCGCTGCTGTTATAGAATCCAAAGTGGCTGTTTTGAAAAGAGGAAACGGTCGTTTCATGTAAAGAGGTCATGAAACCTCAGTTTAGACCAGAAACAGTTCACTCAACACACATCCAACAGGTTCGGGGTTAGGGGGTCACCTCACATGCACACAATATGTATGAATGTTATTTTATTATTTAATCAAACAAATATTATATATAGTCAGTATTCTAAACACGTACGCACAAGAAAATGTCCTCTTTAACAAAAACACTTTTTAAGTGTATTAAATTAAAGAGTTGTTAAGTTGTTGTAATCATTTTTATAATTTTTTTTATTAATGAATGTCATTTGGGCCTATGTTTTTGTCCGGTTGTTATCTAATAAGGGAAGTCAATTAATTTATCACAAATAATAAACCGGGAGAGAATTTGGGTAAAAATGGGAGAGAGAGAAGAATTAGGCTCATCTTTAGTAGCACTAGTAGTGACATAATTGTTGTCACTGTAATAGAAAACATAGCATATGATGAGACTATTTACCACGTATTAATTAGGCCTAACTATGAATTATGAAAGTGATGAAACCTGGACTGCCACGGTGTGATGACGCCGTCGTCTGGTCCTCCGATCAGCACGAGCTTCTTGATTTGCAGGAAGTTTTCCCTCCAGGCTGAGGAGGAGAAACGGAGCCATTCACTGCCGGTTCATTATGACATCACTATCACGGCCACGACGGCGACTCATTCCTCTACCTTTCATGTGGGGGTGAGGTCTCTCGCCGTTCAGCAACGGCAGAAAGTTGTTGCCCTGCAGGTAGTGGGACCGATGGTGAGGGTCTGCGGAGACACGATGAACATACATCTGGTGGTCGTATCTCTTCCAGGGGGGAATATTTCCCACTTTTCAAGTCATCGTTCTCACCGTTCCAGTAGTCGCAGATGGATACCTTCTGGCCCACTCTGTTGTAGCAAATCCGAAACACGTTCTTCTTCACCTGGGTGGGAAACACCCACTTCAGGTAGTCGGTTCCTGTGCAGTGAGACAGTATATTGAAATATGAGGAGGGGGGGCAAAGGGTCATACAGACGAGTGGAGAAGACGAGCCGAAGCTCTCTGACCTCCGTACTGCCCCGCCTGTGGTGACGACAGCGAAACGAAGGTGTGCACGTTGTGGTTTGGAGTCAGGGAGAGAAGCGCTCGACAGATTAGACCACCTAAAGGGAGAAAAGGACAACAACATCAAGAGAGTTCCAACCAGTACATATAATATAAGTCATCTTAGTAGCTAATCGCATTGGTGACAGCGACCTGTCTCACTCTAAATGGACCTGTCAATCAGCAGGTAAGCCCCGCCCCCTAAAGCATCCCCTGCTTTCTGGTCTGGTGGACTCTAAATGGACCATAATGTACTAAATGAACATCATGCTGGATTGAAGAAGACTTGAAACGAGAGATTGAGACCATAAACTCATGTTTACAATGTTTACTGAGATAATACATCAAGAGAGAAGTAGGACCATTTTCTCATAGACTTCTATACAACCAGAGAGGAGTCGCCCCCTGGTGGTCAGCAGAGAGAAGTAGGACCATTTTCTCATAGACTTCTATACAACCAGAGAGGAGTCGCCCCCTGGTGGTCAGCAGAGAGAAGTAGGACCATTTTCTCATAGACTTCTATACAACCAGAGAGGAGGCGCCCCCTGGTGGCCAGCAGAGAGAAGTAGGACCATTTTCTCATAGACTTCTATACAACCAGAGAGGAGTCGCCCCCTGGTGGCCAGCAGAGAGAAGTAGGACCATTTTCTCATAGACTTCTATACAACCAGAGAGGAGTCGCCCCCTGGTGGCCAGCAGAGAGAAGTAGGACCATTTTCTCATAGACTTCTATACAACCAGAGAGGAGTCGCCCCCTGGTGGCCAGCAGAGAGAAGTAGGACCATTTTCTCATAGACTTCTATACAACCAGAGAGGAGTCGCCCCCTGGTGGCCAACAGAGAGAAGTAGGACCATTTTCTCATAGACTTCTATACAACCAGAGAGGAGTCGCCCCCTGGTGGCCAGCAGAGAGAAGTAGGACCATTTTCTCATAGACTTCTATACAACCAGAGAGGAGTCGCCCCCTGCCGGCCAGCAGATAGAATGCAGGTTTAAGGGACTTCAGCGTTGGTTTCAGAACCAGCGGTTGCTGCCTGATTAAACCTGAGACTGTTGGTTTGAGTCCACTCTGGTCTTGGATCTCAAAGTGTGGCAGTGTGTGCATTCAGTGTGAGTTGTACACGAGCTGGAGAACGGACCTTGTGAGAAGCACAGAAGATGGACGCCGTCGGGAGCCTTTTGCACAATGGAGTCAAAGGCTATCTTGAAGCCTTGGACTTGCCTCCACAACGGCTTCAGGCTGGCCAGGTTGTCATACAAGTCAATCACTGTCACTTTGGTCCCGGGATGCACCTGGGAACAACATTTTAAATAGAGGGAACTGAGTCACACATTAATCACTGATTAAATCAGTTGTGTGTGCAAACGATGGACCTGAGTGCTGATAATGTTACCAGCCAACCTCGTCAGATGGGGGCTATTATTCTGTACTGCCTTTATAATAAAACTGATTTTAGGGAACAGAAAATGACGGGGGAACAGAAATTATTACCTTGAGAATGGCTCTGATTTTCACTTCACTTACACTCTGACTGCCTTCTGAATAATCGTGAAAATGTAGATCTTAATTATAAAATAGTGAGCATGAAATGAAAGGAGTATGAGGTTTATAAGGAGTTGACATTGACATTTCTAAAGTGTATTTTAATCAGTGGTGGAAAGTAACTTAATACATTCACTCAAGTTAGTCTTTAAGTACAATTTAGAGCTACTTCTATTTTATTTGAATTTAGGACTCCGCATGTAAATATTGTACTTTGATCACTTATTACATCACAGATTCAGGTTATTTACACACATTATAATCAATGATTACAGAGCAAATTATTATAAATGACTGTAAACTGATAGACAAACAATGCAAAAGTATATTATAGACTACAGTCTTCTTAAATGAGCCATTCTGCATAATTTAATTTAAATTTACATTGTTGTTACTTTTAGTACATTTGATGCTAATACTTATTTTTCTCAAGTAACAAGTTATTTTCTACAGTGTAGAATAATAACTTCGACTTTAGTAAAAACATATTTTTAATACATATACTGACTTTTCTACAATGAATTCAATTTAAACATTACTTCTTATGTATTTGCACGTCATGACTTTTAAGATGTCCTACCTTGGCGATGTGAAGAGACAACGTTTTGAACTGTTTGGGTCCATCAAGAATGCCATGCACGATGATGACAGGCTTGTACCCGCCAACGCAAACTCCCGTCAGCAGCAGCAGCAGCAGCAGCAGCAGCGGCGGAGTCTTCATCTCTCTGCCTGGGCTTACAGGTGAGACCTCGGGCCGAGCAGACTGGAGGACCGATGAGATCTTCACGGTCCGTCCTGATGATTAATGTGTCTCAGCTGTCTTTCAACCTGTGTTTGTATAGGACCTTCAGAGCATGTGCTCGCTTCCTCCTTTCATCACTCCGGCTTGTTCTTCGGTGGTGGTTAAGATCACATCCGTTTTAGTAACGTTTAGTTCTGGTGACTCACCGACCTGAATCTAGGTATTAACCTGTAGCATAAATGTAAAAGAATGGGTATCACTTAGTCATTTAGCATTGTTATTGTACTACTACTAATGAAATATTAAATAAACTGTTCAATTAATAAAAAAATATGAACTACACTTATAATTATATAACAATAATAATGGTATGAAGAGTGAAAACAATCGTTCCCATTTTCCAATATATGGTAAATGAAGACCTCCGATGTTACCAATATTTTTCACTGTTTCACAAGAAAGTTCAAGGTAAGTATTGTGTAATTGATTAATTAATTCATGAATTAATTAATATTAATTCAGATAGTAGCTCTTATTTTAATACAGTGTGAGTCAATCGTTGCTCATTCAACATTTATCATTATTGTTTATGTAATATATATATAAACACGTTTAAGAAAACCCGTTATACAAAAACGAATTGTAAAACGGTCACATTGTGTCGCTGATTCTCAGATGGCCGCATGGGGGCAGTAAGCGCCTCACTCCCTCCAGCGCGGCATTCGTTTTTAATGACGTGTTTCCGCTTCCTACTGTACTGTGCGTGCGTTAAGCTAAGTTAGCAAAACACCGTGTTGATTATTTTTTTTATTTCTGTGTTTTGTTCGGATAAATAAAGCCACAAGTAAACACTTAGACGCGGGTACGGAGGGATGTGCTCACGAAGCGTCTCGACCGGAAGCTCGTGAGCGTCAACTCAAACTAACGTCTCATTCGTAGCCGGAGTTAGCCGAGTTAGCTAACTTAGCTACTTCTGCCATAACAACAACGTCGTCAAAGTGTTGAAAAGTGGTAAGTGAAGGAGGCGAGGTGCTTTTACAAAGTACAGTATCGGCTAAGTTTAATATACTTTGCTTACGTTACGCGACTGCTAGCGTACGGTTGAAGGTGGAGGTCTATGAAGTTATGGCACTGTCACGTTTTAATCGTCAGGTTGCATTGACGAGACTAGATTGAGATCTACAGTCACACATCAGGCCGAGGGCACAGTTACATGACGATATACCACTAAACTTAAACATAAGGCGTTTATACACTGAATTACCGCTTTATTAGGTATACCTAATATAACGTACTCAACACAGCTGTTCTGCCATAAATTATACTTTAATGATGTCTGTAGTCATTGTTTGACCTTTTTTGGGGGGGTGGCATGCAATATCAGTCAATTGTGTTCATGGTATGTTTAAATTTGAGTTGCCATGTATCAAAATGTAATATTTCCCATGCTTTATTTTTATTTACCGGGTTATTTCGCGAGTGGTTGTTATGGTTACTTTAGTTTCCAGCGCCTGTTTACCACTCGTCAACAACTAATAACACAGCAAGTGTGCCCTGTTCAAGCAGTGAAAACTCTCTGTTTTGTACTTGAAGCTCACAAACGAATGGGTTTTAAATACTGTGGCTGCTTTTTGTCTGCTCGACACAAAGGCGGTCTGTTTTTATCGTTATAGGTGATGGAAATTCAGCTGTTTAGTCAGGGAATTCGACCATTGAATTATTGGTTATAGCCGGTAATTTTTTTCCCCCCCAACTAC
Organism: Eutrigla gurnardus; assembly: GCF_963514095.1. Lineage (NCBI taxonomy): Eukaryota > Metazoa > Chordata > Actinopteri > Perciformes > Triglidae > Eutrigla > Eutrigla gurnardus. The sequence continues at coordinate 23,395,697 of NC_139937.1, read as the reverse complement.
ACGGCTTACAGCTACTCTTGGATTGTGGGTAACGCTGTTTTTGTGTTGTGCTCCCTCAACAGGCACCATGGCCAATCTAGAGCAGTGGGTGAATGACCGTCTGCACGACATCCTCGGGTTGAGTGACAGATATGTGTCTCAATTCATGATCGGCACTGCACGGAAAGCCTCGAGTTCGGAAGACTTTCTGAGTCGTCTCGAGCAGACGGGAACGATTGACATCGAACCGAGTGTCGTAGCCTTTGCACAAGAGCTCTTTGATAAGGTATATTCTATACTTGTTTGGACTTTCCGTAAGATATAAACTTTAAATCCATCAAGCAGTTGTTCTTAATCCTCTAACAATCTTTTACCACTCATTGTGTTATAGATTCCTCGCAAGCAGGTTGTTGAGAAACCTTCCCGGGCGATGGAACGGGAAGCCATTGAAATGGACAAGAAGAATCGGACGTACACGTTGCTGGAGGACAGCGACGGCGTCAGCGACGGAGACGCTGTGACGGAGAAGCAGAAAGTGAAAAAGAAAAACAAGGACAAAGTCCGAGGAAACAAGAGGAAGCACATCAGAAAGAAGAAAGAGAGCGAGTCATCAAGTGAGGAGGAAGTACCGAAAAGGTAATCCGGATCTTTTGTGCTGATTTTACTCTGTTAGTTTAGCTTCTCTTTACACTTTGTTTCATATTTATTTAAAACAAACAAGCTATCCCAGTTAGACTTGAATGATTATGCCATGGTTTTCTCATTTATGTCGAGTTTATCATATTTCTAAATGCATGTTTCAGTTGTGCGTTCATTTATTCTGGGTGGGTGGTCATATTCAGACAGTGTTTACACCCAGTAAAGAAACACTGTTCATATAGTTACACCTATTATTGACCATTGGGAGAGCCAATAGAAACAGAAAAGGAAAAACAATCACACAGAAAACAAAACATGATTAGTGATAATTGTGCTCTAAATGATCTACTTGAATTTTTTTCTATGATTTTTCAGTTCCAAGACACATACAAAAAGAAATAAAAAATATTTTAGACGTCAGTATGAAAAGCCACAAGATTTAAGGTGTCAGTTGGAGGAGAAACCAACCAAGTATGAAACCGCTAAATCATCCAGAGCCTTTTAAACTTGTTGTAAAATGTATTTCTATTCTAAATCAGAGGTGTGATGCATTTCAAAATCTAATAACAGGGGTAATTCAGGCCAAGGGGACCCCAAGTCTGTCAAGAACGAAGAAGAGGAGGAAGAGTGGGAGAAGGAAGAGAGGGAGCGACAGCATGACATCGAAGAGAGAGATGCATTTGCTGAGAGAGTGAAGCTGAAAGACAAAGAAAAGACCCGCAACATAACGGAAAGGACTGACAAAAAGGTGGGAATAACAAGTTCCCGACTGCACTTTTTCAAAGATTCCACGATGCCGTGCAGATAAACACCTTCACTCTTCGTTTGTTTTTCTCCAGGCTTATGAGGAAGCTCAGAAGAGGCTAAAGATGGCTGAAGAAGATCAGAATAAAATGGTAAAGGAGTTTTTATGTCCTGAAAAAATAATGTTATATTTATAAACAGAATATTTTGTCACTAAGACGTGTTGTTTGGGGGAATAGACACTAAAAATCAGTTGCTAGACAACGTTTCTGATCCTTTGTCTTTCTTCTGTAGGTGCCAGAGTTGAGGAAGCGTTCTCGCTGGGAATATCTTAAGAAGAGAGAGGCCGAGAAGCTGGAGGACTTGGAGGCAGAGATCAAAGACGACGAGTACCTTTTCCATACAGATGAGCTGACTGAGAGGGAGAGAAAGGAGCTGGAATACAAACGTACCCTTCGAGACCTGGCTAAAGACTACAAAAAGGCGGGTGCCAAGGAACAAGCGGAGAGGAACAACAGATACTATATGCCAGAGGAGAAGAGGAGCAAGGTACGAATGAGGGATGTCACATTGACACAATGTGCAGAAAAAGTAATCCCGTAAAGTGTTCAACTGTTTTCCTGTGACCCTCTCCCCGCTGACCAGGAGGTGCCACAGAGAGACCTGGAGCTGGAAGAAACTCCCATGGAGTTGGGAGGAGAGCAAGGCCGCTGGGAGGAGGAGAGGCTGAAGACGGCCCTCGGGGCCAAGAGGGAGCGAGAGCAAGGGATGAGGTGTGAGCAGGAGAAGTACCAGCTCATCCTGGAGGAGGAGGAGATGATCGACTTCGTCAGCACAGCCATGACCATGAAGGGAACTCGGTCGGAGGAGGTGCGATTCATTTTTACTACTTTACTACGTGTGTCTCAATTTTAACGTCACTTCCCCAATGATGAAAACTGCTGAAAATACAAATAGGAACATGTGTTCGCGTAGTTTATTTGTTATTTTTATTAGTTTTCAATCTGCAGTCGAATGGCTTTTATCATTCCATGTGGAAATGCCGGTTTTCTTGTTAGATCTGCCTGCTGTTTAGAATAAATGAACGTGCATAAAGCCTAGTGTGGCTCCGGAGAGAGCTGCACAATGTCTGATGAAGTGCGAAGGTGTCGTTTGAAGTTTGAAAATTAAAATCTGAAGGTGTGGAGTTAGAAACAAGTGACCTTACCAGACTTGTGTGGCCTGTTCCCCATCTCTGCTTGTGACAAGCGGCCCAGAAGTGTGCAGTAAAGGATGTGTTCTCATTCATGGTCTCATTATGTTCCACTTGGGAGTGGCTGCTGAGTCAAGTGCGACACGTTGTGATGTGATACAGTAAACCAGTAAATGTTTAAACCGGTCGAACCCTATATTACTGTAAAAAAGATGATCTAGTGAATTTTTTCTGAATCTGCTGCGTTCAGGATGAGGAGGCCCTGGCTCTGTCCCAGGCTGAGATGAAGAAACAGTCCATGCAGGAGGTCCGACGCAGCCTGCCCATCTTCCCCTACAGAGAGGACCTGCTAGCTGCCATCCAGGAGCACCAAATCCTGGTCATCGAGGGCGAGACAGGCTCCGGAAAGACCACCCAGATCCCGCAGTACCTCCTGGAAAACGTGAGCGCACAAGCTAATAATAATAACATCATATACTTGCATAAAAGTGTAGCAGTGCACATAAAGAAAGTCCACTAAAAGTAGGTTTAACTGCATAGTAAAAAACAAATCCACATTTAATTTCTTGACTTCTCAGGGCTACACAAACGGAGGCATGAAGATCGGATGTACGCAGCCTCGCAGAGTGGCAGCCATGTCGGTGGCAGCCAGAGTGGCGCAGGAGATGAGCGTCAAGCTTGGGAATGAGGTGAGCTCGGCACATTATCATGCTGATCCCGTTTCTCTTTCACACTTTATTAATTCAGTATTGACAAAGGGATTTAATTTAACATAAATACAGCGATGAATACTGGATTACACTGTAATTAATGTACTACTATGTTCTAGCATTTTAATTTATAGTGTTTTCCCATCATCTCGATGGCCTCATCCAGGTGGGATACAGTATTCGTTTTGAGGACTGCACCTCGGAGAGAACGGTGCTCAAGTACATGACAGACGGCATGCTGCTCCGAGAGTTTCTCACTGAACCCGACCTGGCCAGCTACAGGTGAGGCAAAGATTCTCATGATATCTCAGAAAAACCTTTGAGAATTCCTTCAAATTTTGCCTAAATGTCCACCTGGACAAGGATGAACCGATTCGGATTTGTTGCGACCTCAAGACGTTTTGGGCTAATTATGACAACTTCACACAAACGTCTAACGGAGCGTACCCACCAAACGCGATGAACGCGATTTAATCGCGCGACAAATGAAATCGCGTCGCGCTAGACGCTCCAGTTTTGACGCCGGTCCAATATGCCAAAAAACGCCTCATCGCGGCATCGCGTCGAGCTCGCCCAAACAACAACATTTCTTCCGCCATTTCATTCTCTCGTCGATCATGACTGAGATAACCACCATCGCTGCACTGTATCTACTCTGGAGAAGTTCCCAGCTTCGTCTGCGGGCTAGGCGCCGACGTCGGTTCTGGGTGCATGCTACCCTACGGAGGCGGCGTGAGCTCGGCGAGTTCCACCGTCTCCTGCAGGAGCTGCGCCTGGACGACGGCCGGTTCCAGCGGTACTTCAGGCTGACTGTTGCCCAGTTTGAAGACCTGCTAACCAGGGTACAGGACCGGGAGGTTTAGCTGCTGCTCTGCCCAGAACTGGTGCTTCATAGCCGGCCATAAGCCCCAGTGATAAACAATCGCAAAAAAAAAGATCTCTGTGTGTGAAAGAGCTGGGATTGATATGTATGTATGTGTGTGTGTGTGTGTGTGTGTGTGTGTGTGTGTGTGTGTGTGTGTGCGCGCGCGTGCGTGCACCCCCCAACTTTGATTATGGGCAATATATAATATAATATATAAATATTGTGGCAAAAAGCGAGGGAACACCAGGACGTCCGTACGTCAGCACGTCGGTGACGATCTCAACGCTGATAGGCTGTCGCGGCGCGTCTTCACGCGAATTCGCCGCAAAAGTTCAATTATTTCAACTCGAGCGATGGCACGATGAAGCGATGGCGCGATGAAGCGATGAAGCGATTTTTCGCGTCCATCGCGTCCATCGCGCCGCGCTATCGCGTCCATCGCGTCGCCCGGCGCGATGAAGCGTCTAATCGCGTCTTTGCATTGACTTTACATGTAATCTTGTCGCGCGATGAAGTTTCATCGCGTTTGGTGGGTACGCCCCGAAGAGAACGAGGAAGTTAAAACTGCAACTGGTTGCGCCGACGTCGAAATTCTAGTTCTTTATGTTTCCATTCATTTATGCAGACAAATACTCCATTATATTTTCTTGAAATATAAGTGGTTTTCTAGTTAAATATTTAATTTGGGTCAGGAGTCTTTTAATTATCGGATACTGCTATTTATTTTATTATCACTTACCTTCCGCTACCTGATACCCGATTTTCCTCACATCACTTGTTGCCCATAAAGTTCCCACAATTCTTCTCTGTTTAACATTTCAAATGAATTATGTTCATCTCCGTTTATTGAACACCTGATCACCGTCACTGTCGCTCCAGGCTCTCAATCCTCTCTCTCTCTCCTTCCAGTGTGATCATCATCGATGAAGCCCACGAGCGAACGCTCCACACGGACATCCTGTTTGGTCTGATTAAGGACATCGCCAGGTTCAGGTCGGACCTGAAGGTGCTGGTGGCGAGCGCCACTCTGGACACCGAGCGCTTCTCCTGCTTCTTTGACGAAGCGCCCGTGTTCAGGATCCCTGGCAGGAGGTTCCCCGTCGATATCTTCTACACCAAAGTAGGAACTAGCATGTTATTTGAATGTTTTTTTAAATTATCGGTAAATTATTGCTACTTGATGATTTTTGGCTACTTTAAAAACGGACCTCACGAGACGTAAAGCATGACGTACGTATCTGTATGTTTGGTTGTCAAGGCTCCAGAGGCCGACTACTTGGAAGCTTGCGTGGTGTCAGTGCTCCAGATCCACGTCACCCAGCCTCCCGGAGACTGTCTGGTCTTCCTCACAGGACAGGTATGCATGGGACACATTCATAATGGGACATTGGTGGTCTCCTCCTCCTTATTTTGTGTGAAACATCTGCATAAGTTCTGTCCATTTAAGATACATTTACCTTACAATAGCTCTTGAGTTGGAGAAAGATAAGCATCCTCGTTTACGTTGTAATAATGTTAAAGAAGAAGTGTTTTAGATGCTGATAAAAGTCTGGTGTGGACTAAACAACAGACTAGAGAATGAAAAGCAATTAAAATGATTTGAGATTTAAGAGATTTGCTTTCGTGTCCTACCCTGTATTTAAATCTTAAACATACAGTTTGTTACCGCAATATTACAGAAAGAAAAAACACACGTGCTGCATGTACACAGATAAGAAGGAACCAACCTAAGGAGAGATTCAAATAATCCATAATCAGTTATTTCTTCAAAGGCTGAATCCTCATTATTTATCGTTGTTTGTTGGTTGACTCTTGAACCTCTTGTGCTTCCTTGCAGGAGGAGATCGAAGCCTGTTGCGAGCTCCTCCAGGAGAGATGCAGGCGGCTCGGATCCAAGATAGCAGAGCTGCTGGTCCTCCCCATCTACGCCAACCTGCCATCAGACATGCAGGCGAAGATCTTCAACCCTACTCCGCTTGGAGCCCGCAAGGTGAGACCGCGTGGAGAAACTGTTATCGTTTACTTATTATCACGCAGATCAGTAAAGGATTATTATTCCAACTTGATGGCAAACAGAATATGGTCACTAGACTATGACATTTCTTTGAGAGATGATGTGAAGATAATAGCTCTCTGTGAACAGTATCAGATGTGTAATAAACCAGATTAAATGTCATGCTGTTATTCACCATTAGAGGCTGCTGTAGAACATTGAGATTTGGGGGTAGAGACTTATGATCCTAGTTTTTTTTTTTTTTTTTTTACACCGGTCAATGGATCAAAGCCTTGTTTTGATGTTGTTTTCACGTCTTTGTTCCCATTATCATACAGCTGGATTTAATCTTTGTTTGATTGTTGTTTTACTCACGTTATCTCTTGGCACTGTCTGCTCTCTCTCTCTCTCTTATCTATCAATCCCAGGTGGTGGTGGCTACCAATATAGCAGAAACCTCGCTGACTATAGACGGCATCATCTACGTCATTGACCCAGGCTTCTGCAAACAGAAGAGTTACAACGCCCGCACCGGCATGGAGTCGCTCATCGTGACACCCTGCTCACGGGTAGCTGCTCGCTGCTTTTATTAGACGTTTAACGGGCGGGCTGAAGAGAAGGTGTAGTGTATTGAATAAACCTCTCATCACCTCCTGCTGTGTGTTTCTGTTTGGCTTCCCAGGCGTCGGCCAATCAGAGAGCAGGCCGTGCAGGAAGAGTGGCTGCTGGGAAATGTTTCAGGCTTTACACCGCCTGGGCCTTTAAACACGAGATGGAGGAAAGCACTGTGCCCGAGATTCAGAGGACCAACCTGGGAAATGTAGTCCTGCTGCTGAAGAGTCTAGGTGAGGGGAGGAAGCGCTCTTCGGTGGGATGTGATGACTAATAAGATGCTGTTATTTGCTGCCTGTTTCTGAGCAGTAAGCAACTACTTTTTTGCTCGCAGGCATCAATGACCTCATTCACTTTGACTTCATGGACCCACCTCCTCACGAGACTCTGGTCCTAGCGCTGGAGCAGCTCTACGCTCTTGGAGCACTCAACCACCTGGGAGAGCTCACCAAGGTACAGACTGTATTATAGCTGCCAATCACTCGTATTGATAAAGTTAGTGTTGGAACATTTTGCAGCTAAAGAGTCGGTGGAGACCAAAAACGGAGATGAAAGACTAACTTGAGACTTTATTTCGGTTGACCTGGGTCCAATTTTATTGTGTTGATTGCCTCTTTTTTCAATATAATCCAGTAAAGACCCCTCAAGGAATCGATCACATTCCCGTGATTATTACACATACAACATGTAGTTGGTTGGAGTTCATTGTTCGCCAACTCCAACCTCTTCCTCCAGTCACGCCATCAGAGGGTCATAAGCAAACAAAAGAAACATATTTTACATTCTTTACTTCAGAGTTACATAACATACATGGCATTACATAACTTTGACTTCGACACACATAATCTATGTCCATCTTCGTGGCGTTTTGTACATACCTGATGCTTGTGATGCCGTGTCCTGGCCTCGAGCACTGACGAGTCTCTTCCTTGATGAAAAGAGATGATACGTGAGACGACTCACTCACAGCGTATAAAGTTGATTTCCAAGCTCGTCTTGTTTATCAGTGAGGACGTGAGGTTATTGTTTATTTATTGCATGAATGAAGTCTTTGTGTTCTTGTGTGTTGCGGATCAGCTGGGTCGCAGGATGGCTGAACTCCCGGTGGACCCCATGCTGAGCAAGATGATCCTGGCCTCCGAGCAGTGAGTCTCCAGTCTGATAAAAAAGCACTGTGTTCATTTGGAAAGAAGCATTACCTGCATGAAGCAAGATGTATTTAATCAATATTGTTTTATTTACAATACCAAACTCTTCCAGGCTTGTTTGTTAGTCGTTCCAGTTCTTAATTATGCAGTTGGGGTTTTGGAAGTTACTCCAGAAGTCCTCCAGCTTTTGCAATAAGATCTGTGTTGCCAGGTTGGATAATATTATACATGGCTATATAACAGAAAAGTCAAAGATAAGGAAGTTAAGCAGGAGAATCTCTAATGGAGGAATTGATTCACAGTGTTGAACATGACTGGGCAAATGAGATGGGGGGGGGGGGGCGGGTGCACATATCTGAGCTGGTATACTTCCTCTTCAAAGTGAGTATAATTCTGTCTTTGTCTTGTTAACTTTGTGACCTTTAAGGATATAAAGGATACAAGAATGCACAAAGAGAGAAACGTATCTAGTGAATGCATGAGAGTTCAGGAAGAAAACCTTGTAGAAATACCTCCATCTCCATGTTGCATCTCCCTCCAGGTACAAGTGCTCGGAGGAAGTGCTGACGATTGCCGCCATGCTGTCGGTGAACAACTCCATTTTCTACCGGCCCAAAGACAAGGTGGTGCACGCCGACAACGCCAGGATGAACTTTGTGGTGCCGGGGGGAGACCACCTGGTGCTGCTCAACGTCTACACACAGGTATAAACGCAGCTGGGTAACATCAGCTAGAGCTAAAGATCAGTTACCGATCTGTTGGCACCACTGTTCAGTCTCGTGCAATCTGATCCCATAATCCTGCAAGAAAAAACCCCGTCTTTATGAAGAGGTGTTCTTTACGCTCTGGATGAATCTGCTGGTATGCAAAACAGTTTTTAAAACATGTTCAGACCGGCTGAACTGAAACATCCAAACAGTTTAACCTGTAATTTATTGTCAGGATAATTGCCAAAAAGACCGGATGGATATTTGAATCGTTTCTATGATTTTGAATGATGCTGTGTATAACTGTGTATAAAACAGGTTCAATTTGCTGCACTATGGCTTTTCATACAAACCGGTTTAATTTAAATGCGGTTTAAAATCTGAAATTATTCTTTGCAGTGTTTTACAGGAACTGTTACAGTTCTTTCATGACAATCCATCCAATAGTTGGCGGGACATTTCGCCCAAAACCACAAATGTGAACCTGCTAGTGAGGTCGGTCACTAATATATATAATAATATATATAAATATGTATATATATACCAATTGTTTCATGGCCGGAGCAGAGATCAGAGGAACGATTTGCTCAACTTAGCTCGTGAACCCACAGATATATCTCGCGACCCCCTTTTGGGCTCCAGATCCTCAGGTTGGGAACCGCTGTTTCCCCCCAGAATCCCCGGGTGTCGTGCTAACTGCAGTCTTTCTCCCACAGTGGTTGGAGAGCGGTTACTCCACACAGTGGTGCTACGAGAACTTCATCCAGTTCCGCTCCATGAGGAGAGCCCGGGATGTCCGGGACCAGCTGGAGGGTCTGATGGATCGTATCGAGGTGGAGGTGGTGAGCTCCGACGGAGACAGCATGCCCATTCGCAAGGTCAGTGATACCTGAAAAGCAACCCTCGTGGGTTTAAATACAGAGGATGTTTTATACTTTGAGTCGATGTGACCCCGGCTGCTAGTTGGCTGGTGAGTTGGGCTTTACCTGTCAGGGAGGAAGTTGTATTAATTACAGTAACAGTCGTGGAAGGCAGAAATGAAAGCTCAGAGGAGCTAAACGTGTCCAGCGAGACTCACGGAAACATTCCAAACTTTTCTAATATTCTAAAAAGGCAAACACTGCATGCAATACTTGCTTTGTTTATTATTTTTTTCCCCAAAGTCGACAACCCCTCAGGGTTAACACTGTTTCAAGGTTAACGACTGAAGATGACTGATGGTTGTTTGAAACTTCACCAATAATTCACGCATGACCTCAAGCTGCTTACTTAGGCTTCTGTCAAAGCATGATCTTCTTGTTTCCATAGTGGGGTGAAAGGTCACCATCAGACAGCTGGTTTTTGCTCAAGAACACTTGAGTTAATCAAGATTCTGGGGTCTAGAAAGAAGAACAGAATCTATATATATAACCTTGTCATATCTGGGTCATATGTATGTCGTGAACGCACTCCTAAACCACTTCAGATAAGAAAGGGCGTTTTTGTTTTATTAGTTGGGTTGCACCTTTTTTTCATCGACCTTTCACCTGCAGACAAATTAGGCAAAATCAATCCCATAACTTATTAATTAAAAGGTACAGCTTAGCTTTAGATAATATCTAAATAACATATGTGGCTGTAGATGGTGCTTTTTCTTCTTTTTAGGCCACTTTTCTGAGCCTTTATTCGTCTTTAGTTCTGCCTGTAGAGTGGCGCTCGCAGCATCCTGTGTTATAAGCCAGAGGGCAGTGATGTCTCCATGCTTACATGCAAACACAAGGAAAGTGTATTCAGCACTTCAAGCCCCGCCCCAATACCAGTGTGTGTGAAAGATGCTATCTGTCGGCTGGACTTCACTTTCATGTGGCTTTAAGCTTCTGTTTTTGTGAACGCGCCCAACATCAGCTGACCTAGATTACAGCAGGTGTGAACGGTTTGAGTCCATCTGTGAAAGCACGGTTGGAAGAGCAGCTCTGAATGTTGCACTGGGACGAAACTCTTCAGTATGAAACTCCTGAATGACTAATGTTCTCAGGAAGGTGAATTATCTGCTTCTCCTGCTTTGGTGGTTGTTCACCGACTGGAATCTGCTTTTAGTTGAGGTTCGTTTGGGGTCAGATATTTTATGTTAAATTATCCCCGCCCACATTTCTTTTTCTACATTACTCTTTATATCCATATTTGGCATTGAGGTAATCCGAAAGTAAGCAAGTCAATTACATTAATATTATGACCCTTGGATTAAGTTACTGAAAACACTTTTTAAAAAGGTAATCTGTAATTTTATCGGAATATATTTTTTAAATAACCCTCCCAACCCTGGTTAGATGTCAAAACTCATCCATTGACCTGTAAACTGCAGGAATCACTTGTTTATAAAACTATTTTGTTCTCTTACCTCTCTTGTCCCTTTCCTGTCCCTCTCCTGTCCCTCTCTTGTCCCTCTCTCGTCCCTCTCTTGTCCCTCTCTCATCCCTCTCTTGTCCCTCTCATGTCCCTTTCCTGTCCCTCTCCTGTCCCTCTCTTGTCCCTCTCTCGTCCCTCTCTCGTCCCTCTCTCATCCCTCTCTTGTCCCTCTCTTGTCCCTCTCTCGTCCCTCTCTCGTCCCTCTCCTGTCCCTCTCCTGTCCCTCTCCTGTCCCTCTCCTGTCCCTCTCTTGTCCCTCTCTCGTCCCTCTCATGTCTCTCCTGTCCCTCTCCTGTCCCTCTCCTGTTCCACTCTTCCCTCTCCTGTCCCTCTCTCGTCCCTCTCTCATCCCTCTCTTGTCCCTCTCCTGTCCCTCTCCTGTTCCACTCTTCCCTCTCCTGTCCCTCTCTTGTCCCTCTCCTGTCCCTCTCATGTCTCTCCTGTCCCTCTATCGTCCCTCTCTTGTCCCTCTCTTCCTTCTCCTGTCCCTCTCTTCCTTCTCCTGTCCCTCTCTTCCCTCTCCTGTCCCTCTCTTCCCTCTCCTGTCCCTCTCTTTTCCCTCTCCTGACCCTCTCTTGTCCCTCTCATGTCTCTCCTGTCCCTCTATCGTCCCTCTCCTGTCCCTCTCTCGTCCCTGTCTTGTCCCTCTCCTGTCCCTCTCTCGTCCCTCTCCTGTCCCTCTCCTGTCCCTCTCTTCCTTCTCGTCCCTCTCCTGTCCCTCTCTTCCCTCTCGTGTCTCTCCTGTCCCTCTCCTGTCCCTCTCCCGTCCCTCTCCCAGGCGGTGACGGCAGGCTATTTCTACCACACGGCGCGGCTGAGCAAAGGCGGCTACAAGACGGTGAAGCACCAGCAGACGGTGTACGTCCACCCCAACAGCTGTCTGTTCGAGGAGCAGCCCCGCTGGCTCATCTACCACGAGCTGGTCTTCACCACCAAGGAGTTCATGAGACAGGTCTGTCCACTCAGGATGTCCCGCTGTTTACTTTGCAAAAACTTGAGTCGCTCTCAAATATTTGCAGACTTTGGAGATCATAGGCAGTATTTGTTGTCACGGTCTGCTAATGTGGAAGGCACTCGTGGAGCACAGAGAGAGCTATTGTTTAAAATGTAAATATCAAAGTGACAAAGGCTTCCTCAGAATGACACAGCACACTGACCAGGAAGTGTTCCTGTACTATATTTACAACACTGATTAATCTGACTCCCCCTCCCCCGCCTGCAGGTGATCGAGATAGACAGCGGCTGGCTGCTTGAAGTGGCTCCTCACTACTACAAGAGCAAAGAGCTGGAGGACAGCAGCAGCAAGAAGATGCCCCGCAAGCAGGGAAAAGCAAAAGAGGAGCTGGGCTGAAGACGGGCCAAAAGGATCCAAAAGAACACACTGCCTTCCTCTCTCAGGGCAGGGTGAAAGTAGGAAAAAAAGACTGTAATTGTAGAAAAATAAAGAGGAAGTGTGGAAAATGTGGTACACGGCTTGAGGGATGGCGTGTTGAACCACATTTGGCTGCACAAATAAACCTGACGGCAGGTTCAGTGAGAAGTGGGTCACAAGCTCACCGGCTGGTTTAATCATAAACCAGCCGCGTCGGCTTCGGCCACGACGAGGAAACGGACCGCGGCAGCACTGACTTCACTGGGCGGGTCTAGAAGCTCGTTAAAGAACAGGACCCCCAACTTGAATGACAACCAGACTCCTTTGTTGACTTTTGTCAAATGCATTGAAACCAGCACACTGTTCAACTGTGTAATTTAGGGGGCGGAGCCTCTGTGGAGCTGGAAAGACTCATTTCCAACTAACGAGTTTCACTCATGTGTCAGGCTTCATAATTTTTTTTACACAACAATAAAGTTTTACAACCACTTGTTTAGCTGGTTTGCAACAGTGATTAGTAACCACATCATTATTTAGTACCTATTAAAAGCTGGTTTCCTTCTGGAAATAATTGCACGGGGATGTGACCTACTAGTGTATTTGATTGGGCTCGTATCGTCCTGTTGTCATGCTGGTTAAAAGCGACTGAATGTGTTCTTAAGATTTATTTTTCTAAATCAATATCGGTGCATAAAAAGCAAAGATAGGAGACCTCTTTAACTCGTTTATTTTCTCCAATGTGTTCATTTCCAACGTAAAATGTGAGCTGTTTGATCGCAAGCAAACAAACTGTTCTATTTGTTTTAAGGCTGTTTAATATTTAAATCAGTTACTGAACTGTTGGTCGGTGTCATTAAAAACACAAAACTGAAGCTCAGGTGCAGAGGGAGTTATTGGGACTGTGCATGAGAGGTGAAGTGACGTGGATGTTTTTGTTTGGGAGCGTTGAGGGTGACAGCGGTATGACAGGTATGAGCTGCTGATACCTGCGGTGTTGACAGCACTCAACCCTCGTCTCGCCACAAAGACACAGTGGAAAGTTCCTGACGGTCAATGCTGCTCTTCTTGATTCATATCAAACACAAAGTTGCTTACAGCTAAAAAAAAAAACACCTTCACACCAATAATTGGTGCACAGTCAAACAACAAAAGCTGCTAAATATTTTAATTCTATAAATGACCTGACTAACCTGGAGCTGCCTCTTGACTTAATCACGGTACCGGTGTGATAAGAGTTCTATTGTGTGTGACAGATGAGAATTATCACCTGATTATCCACACAGGGACACAATTAAGAATAAAAAAAATGCACTGCTCACTACAACTGGTCCAACTGGTCTGACCGAATAAGAGAACGGGGAGGAGGAAGAGGCGGCGAGGAGGAGGGCTCAGAGGAGGCAGAGCTGTGTTACAATTAGAAAACAAAACGTTAGAGGGAAGACACAAATGAAGAGAAGAACAGAGCGGCTAACAGACGGCACCAACGGTAAAGATTTCCTTTTCTTCTTGAGTAATGAAGTTTGCTGCATGTTCATTCTCTTGCTTATTCTCTACCGGGGAGATCACCTCTGACTACGTGATCAGATACTCCTCCACCTCTGCAGGGCAGTGTTGTGTCCAAGCTCTGTCTAATTATTGACATGTTGTCTGTCAGGAAGTGTTCTCTTCGCCGGCAAACGTCACTTATTTTAAAACCCTTAATGAAGACGAACTAAAATTGCGTTTTTCCTACAATTTGATGGATGTGAGCTGCTTACATGTTAACTGTGTGCCTCCTGCAGGAGTTAATGACTGACTTTGTAAGACGGCTGGGTGTGATGGAATGTTTGCTATGACGGTTCGAGACAATGCAGCCGAGTCAACAAGAGTCGTCCGTGGTTTAGTTTTACTTGACAGGTTTCAACCCAGAGACAGCAGGAGTCCCATACAGGCTCATTTGGCCTGCAGTTCTCGTGTTTGCTGAGGATTTCTGTGCAGGAAAGCCTATAAAACAAATACAGCCGCTCACTATCAGTGCAAAACAGCCGCATGCATCAAATAAAATCAACAGATAGCATTTTATTACGATAGATGTGTAAGATAGCGAAGAGATTAGACGTTATTGCTTCATCATCGTGAAAAGGCGACAGCGGCTGTGGAGGGAAATTCCTGCAGTCTTGTTTCCTGCTCTGCTGGTTTCTGGTCACCAGTAAACTTATCCCAGCTTTAACCTTCCACAGCTCCCGTTGGCACTCTACCTCCGACATGAGCGGTGACAGGGAGAGACGCAGGGCCGAGGACCGGAGCCGGAGCCACAGCCATGGAGCCCGACAGGCCCCCAACGTCAAACCCAAACTCAGCCAGAAGGAGGGGAACACCAAGGACAACGTGTGGACGAAGCCGGCAAAAGTGAGGAGGTCGAGGAGTATCGACTCGGAGAGGGGCAGGAGCAGGCACCAGGGGGAGAGGAGGCGGCGGGGGAGGAGTGAGGAGGCCCGGGGACGGGAGAGCGACAGGAGGAAGGTGAAGCCCCCCGAAGATGACGTGGAGGACACCGAGTGCGCCGTGTGTTTCTGCTCATACGACAACACGTTCAGGACCCCGAAGCTGCTGGCGTGCGGTCACACCTTCTGCCTGGAGTGCCTGGCTCGCATCAACGTGACCTCCCCCGAAATCAAGACGCTGTCCTGCCCCGTGTGCCGTGAGCTGACGGAGCTCCCGCACGGCCAGGACCTGCCCCGCCTGGGCAACAACGAGGACATCATAGGCAAACTCCCACCGGACATGCAGAGGGCCCTGTCCATCCGATTCAAGCGCAGCAAGGGAAAGCTGCTCCTGAAGAACCCTCCTCCAGGCAGCAGCGCCATCACCCTGCCCAAAAAAAAGAGCCAGGAGGGGCAGGTGACGGCGGACGGCGACCTCCACCTGAGTGCACTGGAGGAGGGAATAGCACCGGCCACCGTGGTGCACGTAGGCAGGCCTCCAAACAGGGTCAGAGGTCGCCTGCGCAGGTTGTTCCGCTCGGAGCGCTGCTACTACATCGTGGTGGCGGCCATCATCACCATCACCGTGGCGCTCATGATGGTGGGGATTCTGGCCTTCGTGATCATACCGAATGTGAACATCCCCCGGCCTTTTAACCCTAATAACCAGACGTCAAACAGGCCTCCAGGGGCGCCACCCCCTCCAGGGATTAGACCCTGAAGGGGGGATACGTGGAGGGGGAGAATGTCATGGTGGTCTTTTGTCCTCTTGGTGAAAACGTAGCACTGGAACACATGAAATGAAGGAAAACAAGGGCATCGCCTTTTTAAGAAAAAAAAAAGGACACGCATGCTCAACGTTGCACATTGAAACACGGCAAACCAGGCAAACTTGCATGTTTGGTTTTTTCTTGTTGTTGCTCTTTTCTGAATGTGTTTGATTACTGTGAAAGAAATACTGTCTGTGTAGAGAAAGGGTCCATAACGATTGATAAGCTTGGACCTCTTTGGCAGGCTGATTTCAATAATCAGGTCACAGATCAACTCATTGTATATAGATAATATATATAATATATTTGTACATAGGTGTTTGCTCTTTTCACTCATGACAGTGGACTTTGTATTCACCTCATCATTAAATAAAGCATTTTTTGAGACTTTCAAACTCATTGGTCAGTATTTTTAAAACACTTTTATTTCTTTAAACTAATCTGGATGTTGTTTTTTTTAAGTCACCAGTATAGTGTGGACTTTTCCTGACATGTCCTCTACTGAGACAACAGATTTGTTGTGGATTACCTTTTAGTAACCTGCATGTCGTCGTCGGACACCTGACCCACTCTGATGGTGTAAACACATTAGTTAACATCATAACACTATCTTGTTATTTATGTCACCCTTCAGTTTCTGTGGAAGATCGTTGTGAACACTCGACCGAATGACTGGCTCTAATTCAGAAAAGGATTGTTAGTCTCAAAAGAAGGAAATCTGTATTGTACACATATTTTGGGTGAAATATATTGGACAGTTTGACCTATTTGGGTCTTGAATATAATTCAGATAAAACCAGCTGACATCTGAGACATGACAAACATTGCTTTTTAGTGACGAGCCAAAAAGTATAAAATAGTTACCAATCAGAAAAAGTAGGCTACACATGTCCAGGTACGAAGTAGGAGAACTAAAAGGCTCAACAAGTGTTTGCATTCTTGTGATCAGTTTATAACATAACTTGTGACTTCTCCCACCAACACTGCCTAAAGGACACACCCACCTGAGCCCCCATCGAGGCAAATATGGTCGGGAGCAGAAAAGCCCCCCCTCTCCCCCCGGTCCCTGACGCATATTAACCTTTCTAACTCTGAACTCTAGAAACCTCCACAGGAGAAAAATCCCGACAGAGACGCGGCCTGTTGTGGATGTTCTCGGCCTCCATGGCGTCCACTCCCTCCGCCTCCGCCCTGTCCGCTGTGCTGCGGTGTCGGGGAAACATCTTGACCAGGAACCCGCCGACCAAGCGGCCTGCCACCGCGGCGTACGGCCTCGGGCTGGCCGGCGCGTCTCCGGCTGAGCGCGGCCGCTCGAGCAAGGCGTCGGCGCGCGAGCCTTTCCTCCACGCGGACCGCGTTCGATCGCTGGGAACGACGCCGAGGGCGGCGCGTGCGTCGCCCCGAGCGCGAGGCAAAACGTTCAGAGAAACAGACCCTAGGGCGATTATTGATAAACCACGTCACGCGCACTCCGACGCGCGCGCTGTCCAAAACGCGCTGGTGCGTCAGCTGGAGCGCAGACTGAAAACATCCGAGCTGCACGGGACGCACGCGTGCTCCCGAATAACGCAGACGATCGTGCACGCCACGCACGTGGGTAAGATATTGTTCGTTAAGGGGACCGGGGGGTTCCCGGTCGGCGTCCTGAAAGTGTCCGTAGCGTCGCCGCGTTTCTTGGACGACGCGGGGCGGATATCGTGGTTCGTGTTTACCGGGTGGTCCGCGCTGAGGAGCACGTGCTCGTCGTTGACCGCTCTGGTGTTGTTGAAGCTGACGGTGTTGTGGAGGTCCAGCAGCCGCAGCAGCAGCGCCGGAATCCCCGCCGTGCAGGTGAGACTTCCGGGGGAGACCCCACGTGACCTTTCTCAGACACGAGAACTAATCGACCTGATCAAATCGTTGTGTGTGTCCTCTGGCAGGCAAGTGGACAAAGTGCCCAGAGTCCCGGTGACGTCATCAGAGCCGAGGACCAGGACAGACCGGACTGAGAGTCCAAATACACTCTGTGATCTGACCTGACTGACTTTAACATGACTTTGCACATTTGGACTCCAGTGATGGAAGAAAACAACTGGTTGTTTAAAAAAAGGAAAAAGTGAGCAACACTCTTACAATAAACACAGAATGAAACATGAGTATGTTTACTTATTAAAATAATGGCAGTTACACTTATTTTGCCAACATGGAAGAGAGTAAAAGTAAAACATGTCACAAAGTGGAAATATTCACACTAAACAGTACTTTCCTGCTATTTAATTCATTTTATACTGTGAAATATTAATAAATACAGATGTAAATATTCGGTGCCAATATAAAGAAGACATACTGTCAGGATGTGCTGCAAAGTATCAGAGGTGGAAAGTACAAATACTTTGTTACTGTACTTAAGAAGAATTTTCAGGTATTTTTACTGTTTACTTAATTTCACTGCATTTTAAAACGAATATCTTTCTACTCCTCACATTTTCAAAACAGACTTGTTACTTTAGTGTGATGGAAGAAGTAATTCAGGTCATTTAAAGTACGGCAAAAGTAGCAGTACAACAATGTAAATGTACTCTCTTGTATTCAGAATCTTCACAAGTGTAATATTTGAAGTATTATCAGCAAAATGTACTGAAATGATGAAGTAAAAATATAATTATGCCACAGAATGATGCCTGTCAGTGTTACATTATATTATTGGCAGCGGGTGGAATACAAACAAGTAGTAACCGAGTACTGTACGTAAGTAGTTTTGTGGTACTACTTGAGTATTTCCTTCATATTTTACTGCACTACATTTAAGAGGAGGAAATGTACTTTTTTACCCGACAAGCCAACATTTATTTGACATCTATAATCAATATTGTACATTTATGTTGACTAGTCACTTTGCAGGGCCAAATATAAGTAGTTATAATATAAGTATTTATCAGCCTGCTAATAAATTACCACCAGCTGCAACGTTGGTGATGTTTCCACATGAATGCATCAAAAATGAAAATCCATAAAATATATGAATACAGTTAAAATGCTATGTGCATATTAAATTATATCAATGCATATGTTTTAAAAGATGTTAATAGAGATGGGATTTTATCGCAAATAATCGTGATAAAAAACACTCGTAATAATTGATCGTTGTGAAAATCGTCACAGGTGACTTAAAAAAGCTGTCTAGCTCGCTTTCATGGTAGAGAAAAGAAATGGAGGCTAATTAAAAAGATACAGGATACAAAAATGCATTTTTTTAAATATGTATTTAACCTTCAGTTGTGCAGAAAGACTTATTTAAAATAGTTTTTAACTTAAACTTGACGTTCATGAAGAAAAGTTGTACGTCCTCTCGTCACGATATAAAAGAATGAATGGACGCCAACTACTGGCCTGGCATGCACACTACAGCGTGCTAGGTTCGCTTTTTACCGATGCATGCGGATCGCTCTCAAAACAATGTCATCTAAATGCAGAACTTTTTATGTTAAAAATGCAAAGGAGCGAGCCCGTTGGCACGTAACTATAGCCTAAATGCAAAGCGGTTTCAGTTTATGGTCTGCTGCCATTTAAGCAAATTTTTTGATGATTATCGGGGGAAAATATCGCGCATCGCAGTTGCTTTGGCCGGGTAATAATCATGAAGGGACACTTTAATATCGTCCCACTGAACCACTATCTGTTATATGGTGTTTGTTTGTCATCAGGCAGACAGAAGGAAGTGTATTTCACACACACACACACACACACACACACACACACACACACACACACACACACACACACACACACACACACACACACACACACACACAGAGGCTGCTGTTTCTTAATTGGCTCCACAGAGAGCCACTCACACGTCAAAGTTGTGTAATTTCTCAAGGTGACAGTTAGGGCGGGACTTCCGGTGACTGCTCGCTCCCCAGGAAGTCGTGTTAATTCCCCTGTCCCTCCCTCCTCCTCCTCCTCCTCCTCCTCTTCCAGTCTTGTGGCGAAACAACTAAGAAAAGGGTGTAAAGTTGCGTTCCTAACCGGAGAACCAGCAGGAGAGCAGTTCCACGCCGGCTCCCGGACCTCCCTCTCGGCTCCCGTCGTCCAACCCCTCCCCCCCATCCGGTTGTCACCGAAGAAATGGCCGCAGAAAGAGAAGACGCGCTCGGACGGTAAGGAGCTAATTTCCACACGCTCCTGCGCGAGCTCCAGTATTTACAGTCTGTCGGGTTTAACCTGTCTGTCGTGCTGCGGGGGGAGGGGGGAGGAGAGGAAGCACAGCGGGGTCCGGGTTTGACGCTAGGCTCTTCTTTTTGTCGGTTTTTGGCGCAGACAGCGAGTCAGCCACAGGTGATGACGAGAAAAATCGATCAGACAGTTGATCGGTGAATCATCACTCCGGTTCACGTGAACTTCCTACCAAAGAACACACACATTCACAGATTTCCAGGGTTCATTTATTTGTGTTACCACTTCCGTTGCCACCTTTTATGTGGTGTTTTTTTTATTTCTCTGAAAGTACACTGTGTTCTTGTTGTTTCAGGTAAAAGAGGATTTACAAAGTGGAGGAATCTGGTCTGAATCGCAACTTAACACCAAGATGAGTCCCATCCTTTGTCGTGCCGCTGCTATCTTCGCCTTCATCGACGCCTCTTTGTGTCCCTGTAACTTCAGTAACTCTCCCAGC
The DNA here is from genome assembly GCF_963514095.1 of Eutrigla gurnardus. Classification (NCBI taxonomy): domain Eukaryota; kingdom Metazoa; phylum Chordata; class Actinopteri; order Perciformes; family Triglidae; genus Eutrigla; species Eutrigla gurnardus. The sequence goes on along the minus strand of NC_139937.1, from coordinate 23,375,465 downwards.
CAACCAAAGTGTGACTCCACGTCTCTGATTATGTGCTTGTGATGAGACGCAGGCTGATCTTCCCATATCCCATTCCCATTGTCTGTAACGAGGACACGTCTCCCCCTTCAGACCCCGTGCTCCCGAACCCACCGCCGCCGCCGCCCCCTCCCTCTTGAGTTTCTGGGCCATGCTCCGCAAGAGAGGCTCTGTCATTTTCTGTGGTACGTTCCTGTTTGTCACCTGGAACGCCATACTGGTGCTGCTGCTGTGGGGCAGACCCCAACCCGGCCAGCCGGGCGAGCCCGGCCGAGAGCAGAGACAGGTGGCGGAGAGGCCCACCAATGACGTGGTGGGAGATGTGCTCCGGATGGCGGACACGTTCGAGGCGGAGCTCGAGATGCAGAAGAAGATCCTGCTGCAGATCAGGAACCAACAGGCGCTGTGGGAGCCGTCTAACAGGAACGGGCCCAAGGATGACGCCCCGCCTGTCATGCCCGTCCTGGTGATCGCCTGCAACAGGGTCACCGTGAGGCGCTGCTTGGACAAACTCCTGGAGCTCCGGCCCTCAGCGGAGCTTTTCCCGATCATAGTGAGTCAGGACTGCGGGCACGGCGAAACGGCCGAGGTCATCCGTTCTTACGGCGATCAAGTAATTCACCTGAAACAGCCGGACCTGTCCGACATCGCTGTGCGGCCGGAGCACAAGAAGTTTCAGGGTTACTACAAAATCTCCAGGCATTACCACTGGGCTCTCAACCAGGTGTTCAAGACCCTCTCTCACTCCTCTGTCATCATTGTCGAGGATGACCTTGAGGTAAACATTTCATCCATTTTTGGCAAAATGCTCCAGTTTCTAATTTTATTGTAAATATTACATCAGATTCAAAAGACAATTAAGCCATTAAACCCACATCCATATAAAAACAATGTGTTGTTCCATATTTCTCAGCTTATAAATTATTCAATCCTTAAAACACTTAATGTCACGTTTCAGCTGGAATTTAATGATTCATCTCCTACTCTAGGTGGCGCCAGACTTCTTTGAGTACTTCCGAGCCTTGCTGCCGCTCCTGAAATCCGACCCCGGTTTGTGGTGCGTGTCGGCCTGGAATGACAATGGCCGGGACGGCTACGTGGATCCAGGCAAGGCTAACCTGCTCTACAGGACGGACTTCTTTCCCGGTCTGGGCTGGATGCTCCTCAGGGAGGCGTGGGATGAGCTGGAGCCCAAGTGGCCCGCTTCATTCTGGGACGACTGGATGCGTCAGCCGGAGCAGCGCCGCAACCGCGCCTGCATACGGCCGGAGATCTCACGAACTTTGACCTTCGGCCGGAAAGGAGTGAGTCTCGGTCAGTTTTATGACAAGTACCTGCGATACATTAAACTGAATACCGAATATGTGCCTTTCACCGAGTTAGACCTGAGTTACTTGAAGGAGGAGACGTACAGAGAACGTTTTGAGAAGGAGGTTTACGGCGCTCCCGTTGTTTCATATGACGATGCTAAGCGGGGGCATCTAAAGGGCCCTGGGCCCTTCCGCCTTCAATACTCGACAAAGGACAGTTTCAAAGTGCTGGCCAAAAACCTGGGAGTCATGGACGACTTGAAGTCTGGAGTGCCGAGGACAGGATACAGAGGGGTGGTCAGTTTCCTCTTAAGAGGACAGAGAATCTACTTGGCCCCTCCTCCAGGATGGACCCGGTATGATCCCACCTGGAGCTGAAGAACCTTAACTTGCAAGCCTTTTTGTAATCTCTGAATGTCAGTTGGGGAAAGCGTTCCAGACCAAAGACTGGTGTCTTCAAAGCTTCTCTTCGATTCAATGATATGTACTTTTAAGATTATTGTAATGATGCAGAACGGATTGTCTATGGTGTTGGGGTTATTGCCAATGCTACTCAGGTTTTTTTCATTTTTCTTACGGTGTAGGATACAGCCTAAACAGTTTGTTAGACAACACTGCTGTGATTTACCAGAGATCTATTTTTATATTCTAATTGTGCACATGACATTCATTAATGCATCCAATGCAAATACCTAGTTTGCCACTTAATTTGCAACTGTTAATGTCCGGTACATATGAAAATATAACCCGGGGTATGCTGGCTTAAAGTGGTGGTGATGGGTCATAACTGCAGTATATAACTCATCATTTTGATTCTCATCTTTTTTTGTCTTTTATGAAAATCAGTTCTTCCAGCTTACATTTTAATATCAATTAATTTTGTTGAATGATTCTCCAATGTACTACACCTCACAGGTTTGTTACCTGTGTTTGTATATTTTTGGAATAAAAAAAAAATCAATACACCCTGTTGCTTTTTAATGAGTTGGTTAGTTCACTTAGCTTTTACAGAAAGAACACCATCATTTGATATGAAAATAAGATAAAAACTGTAGGGAAAACTGAATATTATCAAGAAGGTGCAGCATATATATATATATATATATATATATATATATATACAAACACATACATATATACACATGTCCAAAAAGTGAACAGTTCATGGTGAGGATCATGTGCACGGTTCAATTGCATGCATTACAGTATTAATGGGTTAATAATATCGAGAGAAAAAAGTTAACGTGTGCAGCCAAACATTATTCAAACCCAGAGAACATTATTTTAAATTCTAGCAGAGATTGAACATGGAAATGCATAACCATGATGTCATTAAAGGCTATTTTTATATGATGAAATTGGGCATCCATCTAAACATTGACTCAATATTCTATCAAATGTAGCATGTGAGAGACTATTTATTTATAATAAATATTTGTTTATTAAAGTAAATACATTTAAATGTAATGTATTTTATAAAATGAATTTTATTATATTAATTAATACAATAAAATTTATAAATACATACATTTTAATCAAAATAAATTTATTTATTTGTTTATATTTGTAAAATATTATTCCAACATAAATTCCATGCTGTAGAAATAAAAGCTATAGTTCAAATTCTGATTAAACATTAGACTTTAGGAACATAGTGATACCACATGGCATCTTATACATTAGCTGGACATCGTATGGTTGTCGCCCAGTTTCCCATTTCGTTCATTGAATTGGCTGACTGTCTACGGTAGCCGACGTGGACCAAACGCGTCCGTTTCCAACGCTCCTCTGTGTTTACTTCATTTGAAACGATGATGTGAGACCGAAACCGCTAGCTAGCTAGCCTAGCTATGGTAATGAAGAACCGGTAAGAGATGGAGGGGGCAACACATGGTGGTGGGGGGGACATACTGGTGGGCCTCCTTGTACGTTTCAATCTCACGACAGCTCTTCGTTCTCACCTGTTTGCCGTTCAGTAACGTTCGCCGTTAAATTCACCCCGGCAGGCGTTAGCCTGTTAGCGTGCTAGGCTGCAGGCTAGGCTAGCTGTGCAGTTGGGGTTCGCGTTTCGGTGTGATATGGCAGATTACAAACTCGACAACGCTCGCCACCACTGGGAGTATTTTCTCATTTACCCTTGTTGATTATCACACTCGCTTTGGAAAGGACTGTTTGTTTTTTTTGCTGGTTAAGTAAACCACCTTTTGCTAACGCCGCTATTAGCGAGAACCGTGCGGCCTAGAATGGAGCCGGGCGACTTGCGTGAGAGCCCCGCCGGCTCCGGGGAATCAGATGCGGGCGATTGGAGGGAGGTTACACCCGGCGGGGAGGAGGAGGTCAAAGCTACCGAAACGAATGGAACTACGATAGAGACGGCGCCCAGGAACACCTGTGAGGAAGCTGTAAGTGAAAAAGGAATGGAAGAGCAACTACACAGCCCCTATGAGGAGGAACTGGACCCCAGAATACAGGTATGAAAACCATCTTAATACTCTGTTAACCTCCTCCAAGGTAGAAGTATTAACTAGCCCGGATGTAGTCATTGTTAATGCTACCTGTGTGGGTAACTTAATAGTGGCATCATTTTTTATTAAGCTTAACGGAGCTGTGTCAAATGTATGTGTAGTAAAAGTGATTATCTTGCACAGACATGATAATTGCACCATAGTTACATACCTGTGAAGTCGATTTCATTTGAACTCCAGCTTACAGCTTGTGGGTGTGCCTGCTGCGCCTTATTAGTGCATTTAAACATTCTAGCATTATTACATTTAATTGTAATTGTATTAAATTAGATGGAGTTAATTTCACCCAGACGGTGTGTGTTAGAAGAATATATTTATACTATCTAGCTGTGAATAGGGGCCCTAATGCTGCACGTTGGTCACCCCCACACACACACACACAGGAAGAGTTGGAGCATCTCAATGAAGCCAGTGCAGAAATCAACAGATTGGAGCTGCAGTTGGATGTAAGTACAAATACACATTTCCAAGTAAATAAAAATGCGCTCTCTACTTATTTCGGGGCATTTGTTCAATCTTCAGATGGAATAAAAATACTTTGATTTTGACAAAACAAACCTCTTGAGAAATGTGAAAAGATTCACCGAGTACCACCCTAGGAATTGCTCTGCTGTCTCGGTTGTTGAATATTTTATTAGTCTACCCAGACGGTGCTCATCAATATGATAATTTTTTATCAATATGTCTAAGCATTAGGCAGAGTAAAGTCAGAACTCTTAAAATGGAAACATGTTTTGGAGTGGATAGTGTGACACTGGTTTGCATCTCTTCAAGGTAAATCTAATCTTGTCATTTTCATACTTTAACCATCCAGGATGCCAGAACAGGGTACCGTAAGATCCTCACCGAGTCTGCCAGGAAGCTAAATGCTCAGAGCTCTCAGCTTGGTGGCTGCATAGAGAAAGCACGGCCCTATTATGAAGCTCGTCGCCTCGCAAAAGAGGTACAGGCAAACAATATTTGCAAAACATCTAAATATGTTGTATGTGTGTCAAATGTTTTTGCAATAATATATGTGCAAAAAAGAAACTAGTAGTTGTATTTAGCCATTCACCAAATCCTGTCAGGAATACAGTTTACTATATTAAGATGCAAGGAATATAATACCAAGACATGCTGCTGTTACACTGAGTTCTAGCCTCAGTGTAAACGAGGCCTTCCTGCCGTATTGTTGCTTCTAATTGTTCATACGGCATTTGGAGGTGGTTTCCACATATGTGGTGTTACGTTACAGCAGTTCCTGACAGCACTGAAGGAGTGCTCATAGTTGTTTTCTGTGTTTGTGTGTGTGCACATAACATTACAAACCCCCTAGGCACTGTTTATTTTTATTATATTTTTACCCATGCCAAAAACTGTAGACACGTTTTCGATGGTCACATCTTCTCCTATATTGTTTCTACAATTTCATCCATTTTAACTGGATGTAGCCCATCACACACTCTGGATACCAGATGCTTGTTTTGTTCCTACAGGAGTACTAACTGTGTGTGAATTGTTTCATGGGAAATTCCAAAATGATTCATTTAAATAAAAGCCAACTGGTTGTTTTCCCTTTCTGACCTGTTGCTCTGACAGAGATCTGATTGTATTTGGCCCTATTCCAATTCTGTAGGCTGTAAACGTTTTGTCTGCTCCCTCCAGGCGCAGCAGGAGACCCAGAAGGCAGCTTTGAGCTACGAGAGGGCCGTCTCTATGCACACAGCTGCCAGGGAGATGGTCTATGTGGCAGAGCAGGGTCTGATGGCTGATGGCAAGAACACCCTGGATCCCACCTGGCAGGAGATGCTCAATCATGCTACCTCCAAGGTAACAAAGAGGGGGGAGGTACACAGGCTATAAAACAAGGTCACCAGACAAGTTAAAGTGTTCACTGGAAAGTACAAAGAACACAAAAATATTCCAAAACATCTTGGATAGTGTGGGTATAACGATACAGTGTGGATCTATATATATCATCTTTCAGATATGCCTTTATTTTGAAATTCACATGGCACGCCTGTGTCACCATTTCCATCCAACCTTACAGAGCCCAGTAATAAAACTGTCAAATTTTAAAAAATGTCACTTATTATGTCATGTATTGTCTCATATATATATATATATATCTATAGAGAGAGAGAGGTTGATGCCACAAACTTGTTGCGTGTCTGTCACAGGTCAACGAAGCCGAGGAGGAACGACTTCGCAGTGAGAGGGAGCACATGCGCGTCACGCACGCTTGTCAGGAGGCCGAGGCTCGGGTTCAGATGCTGCAAAAGTCCCTCAAAAGAGTCATTGTGAAATCCAAACCCTACTTTGAGCTCAAGGCCCAGTTCAACCACATTCTGGAGGTAATGCAGACACAGGAGGCTCAACCATAAAGCACATACAAGATTCTCTGTCACAAGAATCGTTTTGTTGTAAATATTCTGCAGAGTTTGCAAAAACTGCTGTTATATATTCTGTTTTTTATGGATTAATTAGAGGTCACTGGTGGGTTATGCACGTTTGGCATAAAATCAATGTTGAAATTGATGTTAAAAGTTGCTGCGCCCTCTCTGTGACTCCAGGAGAACAAAGCCATAGTGCTGCAGCTGGAACAGCAAGTAGCCAAGGTGAAGACCCGCTACTCCATCGCCTTACGGAACTTGGAACAAATCAGTGAGCAGATTCATGCTCAGAGGGGGAGGGACCAGGCCGAGGGAGGATGCACCACTGTTTGCGTTGGGCGGAGTCCCCCCGTTGGAGCCGAGTCCGACATCCAAGTGAAGAAAGAAGGTGGAGCCTGCGGCGGCAGTACACCAGGGTCGGATGACGTGGATGCAGCCATCGGCCTGGAGAAAGAGAAGGAGAATGAAAGGGAGAGGGAGCGGGCGGGGTCGGATTCCCTTTCGATCTTCAGCCTGCAGACCATCGCCTCTGACTTGGAGAAATATGACTCCATCGAGCACCTCGGGGACCTCAGCGATGTAGGGAGCGTAACTGGGGATGAGGGGGAGAAAGAGCGAGGCGGAGTGATGGATAGAAGACCCAAGCTGGCAGAAACAACGGCCAAAGAGCGCCAGCAGCAGTTTTACAAGCAGCATCACCGAAGCTTCAGTTTGTGAGGCTGTGATTGATTAAAAAAAACCCAGCTATAAGCGCTACAAATGTAAAGTGATCGCTACGGAGAAAAAATCGAATTACTAATTAGGGTAAGCATCCCTAAAGGTGTGTTCACACCAAATGCAAAGCGAATTTTCACCTTGCGTTAATTGCGCCAAGTTTGATGCAATGTTTATTCGCTTTACTCGCGCTAGATGCGCCAGAGAGGAGGGAGGAGCTTACCTCGATATAGACACCGACGATGTTTCATCTGTCATGGCTGAAATGACCAATATTGCTGCTTTGTACATGTTGTGGAGTCCCAGATACGCCAGGAAACCAACCAGCGTCCTGCCAGAGTTCACAACATCACCCAGAGGTGCTCGGTGAATTGAATTGAGCTGTATTCACTGTGAATAGCAAGACGCACGTCGGCTGGTTTACTACAGCGGTATTAACCCAAAATAAACTATTTTGTTGGGATTTAATTGTTGTAAATGGATCAAAAAAGGGTGTCGAAGTAACTACATAATGACGACAATTTGCAAAATGCCCGAAGTCGTGCTTTGTTAGGTCTGTCTGCAAGACGATAAGCAAACAACTTCTAAAATGCGTGTTTTCTGAATGGAGTTCGGCTAGATCGGAGCTCTGTAGCTGCTCCATTAGCACTTAAGATAACGTCATTTAGACGACCTTGTTGATGGGCCATAGACAGCCTCTGGTTCCTCCACATAGTCTAATGAGAGGTCCTATCGTAGACCTCTGGGAGACCACAGACCTCTAAGATACGTTTTATGTCTCCAGTTCGGATTCAGTGACGCCAGGAGGAGAATCTCAGCGCTGATAGACGTTTGCGTCATTCACGCCACAATTTTGCATCTCTGAGTTGACTTTGTATGCAGTAGCGCTGCGTAAAATATTTGCTTTGCGTTTGGTGTTAACACATCTTAACACACATTTACCAACCAAAGTATAAAACCGTGAATTAGCGGAACATGTAAGACTGGAGTGAGGTAAATGTAGATGATATGATGGTGTAAATAAGCACACATGTTGACTGACAACACATTATTCTAATACTGACACTGATCAATAGTTAATATTGCTGCCTAGTTAGAACACTACCTGACTCTAAAGAGCTTTCAACCCCCGCAGGACAAGTACACTGTATAGTCACTCCCTCTGAGGGATTCTGGGTAGAATTTGTTTCTTGAGCATGAAGGAACAGCGAAGAATGATCAAAGCCCAGTCTGATGTTACGAAAGGCGCCATTTCTTCCTCTCCCAGGCTAATCGTTGATCTAATTTAGTGAGACACGTGAAAACAAAAACCCTCCGTTGTTGCCCCCCCCCCCTCCGGTCGTGTCGAGTCTCATCAGTGACTGCTTCAAGGTAGAGGGGGGGGGGATCCACACTCTTATCCACACTCTTATCCACACTCATCAAGTTAGTGTGCAGGGAAAAATGACGAAAGCGATTCTCCGTCGTTGCAGTTGGGAAAAAAAGCATGTTTGAATCCACATTTCATATATTTATTTAACATGCTGCAAAGCAGCGTGCTTTCTTTCTTTGTTTTCTGGCACGAGAGAATGCGTTTTTTGAAGATTCCTGAAACGAGGAGTCCGAAGATGATTCGGACTCGTTCCACTCCGACGGCATGCACTCCTTGTTGGCTATGGAAACACACGTTTATGACATGCTTTCAGGGCCGCGTGCTGAAACGAAAAACTGACCGCAGTTAAGGGAAGAAGAAGAAGCTGTTTTTCTTTTTTTTAATGTCTTACGATGCCTTTCTCAACTTTGTATTGTTTGGATTTAGTTTACATTTGTATGAGCGGATTACTTTGGCAGCAAATTCTTCTTTTTAAAGACCCTTGTTGTAATTTTGTGCCTTGACACACGTTTAGCATGAGCAGCACTTTGTTGTGAACTCATCTGTAGTTCTGTTGAGAACCATTTAAAGACCAAGATTATTTTTATTTAATTTTTAATAATCTGAGTCGCCCAGCCGTTGTTTTCTTTGATGAGACTTGAAGAGTTAGTTCTGCTGTATTTCATTTTACGATATTGTACTTTTTGATTGTCAAAGTGTACGATGCCAGAGAGATGACTTGTAAATGTATGTAATTATTACAAAGCTGGAAAATATTGACTTGTACAGTCACACGCGTTTTGAATGTTCGACAAGTTTGTTGTACAGACGTTCTGGATAGTTTGTGTATTTAAACTCCTTGTTGCAGTTTACCTGAAACACCTGCACCTAACAATTAGTCTTCACCCTTTTAAAGGCATTTGTGAATTAGTCGGGATGTCACTTTCCAGTTTATGCATCATCATGTCTATAATCAATAAACCAAATCCCACTTCTCGGGCTTGTGCGATTCCCATATTACTTCCCGTTTGATTGAATCTCTTGCAGGAGTTATTGCTGATGTTCATGCAGAGCGGCAGGTTGGGGATGCTGAGTTCCCGTTTGACAGATGCAGGAAGAGGGATGGTGAGGTTATGTCTTCCACAGCACGCCTTTCAATTATTCAAGAGATGCATAAATATGAAGCAGGGTCTCAGAATAGATGGGAGCAGAGGACTGTGGGGAAGAACACAACAAAGAGGGGGAGGAGGAGGAGGTGGAGGTGAAGGTGAAGGAGGTGATGGGCTTTGATGTAATGTGATGGATGACCAGTGTTGTAGACTGGGAAAGCTTGGGGGAGAAAAAGGGCTCAACGTTGTAGTCGCTGTTAATACCGCGGCGCCATATCTGCGCCGCGTCCAGTCACGTGATCTGGTTATTAACGCTGGGATGAAGCTGCAAGCTTCCCATGAACCCGACGCTCCTCCTCGTAAGACGCGCTGTGATGTGTTTACTGTCCCAGACTTTAGCGCGTTTCATGTTGGGAAGGAGGGAGGCGGCGGTCGGCTAAATGCGTGAGAGGGAGGGAGGGAGGGGCTGTTACGCACGGTGCGTCTCCATCGTGACGTCGCGAACCAGCTCAAGATTGTAGGGGGAGAGAGAGAGAAGGGAGGGGAGTGTGGGTGAATCGGTGTTTCGTCGTTTATAGGGATGCGTTTGTATATAGTGCATGTATGTTTCTTTTTTGTACGGATTTCTGTCATTTCTTACCGTTGCCATGCGTAACTGCAATACAAGAAGGAACAGAAAATAACAACAACCCCGAGTGAAATGCGTTTAGTGTTTTTTCTCTCTGTAACATTCTGTTTACGAACGGAGCAGCTTGCACATTTATAGCCATACTAATATAGCCATAAAATCGCTGTAAAGATGCACATTTCTACCAAATAATCCGACGCTGCGCTTCCCCCAACCCCTCCCGGCGGATCCACCCGGAGGACGAGCTGCTATCTGGACTGAGCGCATCGAAAGTAATAGTAAGTACACATGCTATACGGCTTTGCTCCGAGGGGGGGTGGGGGTGGGGGTGGGGGGGGAGGCTAGATGGATGCTGCTATTACTGTATGGTTGCAATGCGAGACTACATGAATCCAGAATACGCCTCGCTTCCCCGCGCGTTTAATCACGGACGCCAAATTCCGTTTCTTCAATTTGTATGCAAAGGCCATTCGTTGTCGACGGCCACAGGCCACGTTTGTGTGACTTCCTCCTCGCAGGAATCCGCTCTGCTGCTACGTTTTTTATTGTCGTCGTATGGTTTAAAAAAATAAACATAAAGGTGAGGTTGTATCGTTTTAATACCGTACGTTTATTGATAGAGAGCTGCCCTCCTGTGTGTGTGTGTGTGTGTGTGAGGGCTTGTTAATATGGTCGGCCTGCCTCTTACAGGCCATCACGGATTCCCTCGTCAACAGCCGACAAGTAACTACCGGCAGCATACGGTTGGTGGCAGCCTCACCGTGACCCTCACGTCTCAGCAGTTCAATGCTCAGCCACGCGCAAAATAGGCTCCAGCAGTCTAATGTGCGCGTGTCCGGCAGTGGAGCTGTCCGTGGTGCTGAAATGCGACCGGATCATCCTTCTTTTTCCTCCCTCTTCTCTAGCTCGCTCTCTCCCCCTTTTCCTCTCTCCCATTGCAGCTTCCGGCATTCTGAGGAAGTCGTCTGGGTCCGCTCACCATTAGGGAGGTGGATGCGGATGAGCTGGACGGGGGCTCTTTTTTGGGTAACGAGGTGTTTCATGAGGCTGCAGTGCCTCAGTGAAGGCGCTGTCCGTGGTGCTGAAGCCTTAATTGCATTTAAAGCTCGAGGCTGGTCGACTGCCCCCCCCCCCCCCCCCCCCCCCCCCCCGCTGCAGAGTTAGCTGGCTTTATGCTGGATAGGCTGCTTCATCCATGCTACACTCACACACATAGTTTGCTTCCATCCGGCTCAGTGTGTGATCGCTGATATTAATGACTCCATGCTGGGCTGTCCTTCTTCCCCCCTCCGTCCCTCACAGGACAAAAGCCCACACTGGAAGCTGCCAACACACACACACACACACACACACACACACACACACACACACACACACGCTGGCGGTGTCTACCTCTTGCTTGCGTCTTGTCAGTGAACTCTAAAAATACACTGGATAACGCTAATGAAGTATCCAGCAGAGTTTGTCTGTCTTCCACAAGCAAGCCTCGCTGCCATCTGTCTCCCTCACTGTGGTGCTTTGCTTTGTTATGGCCCCCTCACCACACACACACACACACACACACACACACCCTCCACCCCCGACTGCCTTGTCGAGTGTGTATGTTTATGTTTGTGCATGCGTGACAGCCTCATAAAGCAACATTTATTATTCAAAACTGCAAATGAGCAGCTATATATAGTGTGTTTATCATTGATAGTCAGTTGTGCTCCCGTGTTTCCCTGCCTGCCTGGAGCGCCGCGGCTCACGGGACTCAAGGGTCTTTTGAATGGTTTTTTTTTTTTTTTTCTTTTTTGCTAGTTTGCATTTCACACTCATTCTGTACTCATGAAATCTGAGTGTGGCGGCCAAGTGGCCTGTGGTTTCACCGTCCTCGTCAAGCAAACGAGTGTTTGCACGCGTAAAGTAGGTTCAAATGAACGTTAACGGTTGGGCCATATGATCTATTTGTTAATTGTTGACTATTACAGATATTATTTGTGGATTTGATGGGAAATTCAGGGGGAATCCAATGATTTTACACATCAAAGTCAGTGATGTGAACAGTCAAGATGCACTGTGGGTAATGTAGGAGAAGCATGCATGGAATGTAAAACATAATGTCTGGTTGTGCTGCATTGACCCTTAAAAATAAAGCTACCCAGCAGTGTTGGCGTTTGGACTGCCATGCTAAACTGATGGAGGGTGAAGCGGTGCGATCTGTCAACACGCATAAAAGCACCTTTCTGTTCGGCATCAGAGAGCGTTTCTGTGTCCAGAGTCCACAAGCTGCTTACTTTTCGGACCCTGATATGAAGAAAACTCCAACTTGGCGTCAAATGTTTCTGTGGGCAGCCGCTTTGGAGGGGAAAAAATAAATAAAAAATATCACTATCAGTCATCAAAAAAAAACCCAAGATGAAACTTTATGTGTGGGGCTTTTGAAAAGAAGCCAAGCTGGCTATCAGCTGAAGGAGAGCGTCTGCACTGTAAATACAAATAGAGGCAGGGAGAGAACAGAGTGGACTCATCCTCTCCGTGAACAGGCAGGCAGGTTGTTGCCCAAAAGTTGATGCATGCCTCCTGTTTTATCCCTTTAAGGACCGACAGCACTGTTTTCTCAGTCACCTTTTCCCCTTCGTCTCCTCTGTTTCTTCAGAAAACCCTAAATGTCTCTCTTCCTCTCTCTTTCAGATCCAGAGATGGCCCGCCTATTGTTTCTGATTATTCTCTGTGCCCTTCCATCTCTCGTCGTGCCCATACATAATTCATCAACTGGAGGTAATTTGTGTGTGTGCTTGTGTTTGAATGTATGCGGGAATGTGTGTGTGTTAATATGCCTTAATGGACAGAAAGAAGGAAGTCCGGGGAGATTACTAAGTGATCAGGATGAAGAGCTGTAATTTGTGCGGCGAGGGAAGCATCGGTTAAATTGATAATCTGTCATGTTTCTGTAATGCACCTGCATTATCTGGAGACGGAGGTTTCCCCTCGCTGCTGTTCTTGCCCTTCATTCTTCATCATCATCATCTTCTTTTTTTTGTTTTCTTCCTCAGGCTGTGGCATCATCCGGCCTCCCAGAGATGGAGGGATCCGCTACCGAGGCCTGACACAAGAACAGGTAGAGAATACCGTTTCCTCTCCGGATCCTCACCTGTCACAGCGAGCCACTGCAACCACAGTTGGCTTGAAGATTTTCAAAATAAAACAAACGGATATAAGAAGCTTATACTGTTTTTTTCCACTCACAGTAGAAAAACATACTCTATATGACGAGGGATATTTCAGCTACTGATGGAATAATTTTGACGAGGGGCCGATATTCAGCATTTTTATGGGTATCAGTCATTTTTTAAGCCGATTTGACGATAAAATAATTTAATTTTAAAATGCACTACCTGGCTCTGATGCCTCAGTATCGACTCACTGGTCTTTATTTTATATGTTTTAACTTTATAAAACTTCAGGGAACTATTGTATTTATAAATCGTTAATTTGTTCAACTTTATAACGATGTTGCTGAAAGCTTGTTGCACGTTTTGTGTTCAGGTCATGATGAAACTGTGAAAATATCAGTCTCCTATGGGCAGGAAATGTTGATATCGTCCCACGCCTAATCAAGGGGAAATAAATAAACATTTCCGAGTGGAGGGAGACTATGAAGCTCACAGGATAGTAATGACGTCTGCACTGCAGCAAAACTCAAATTAGAAGTGGGATGGGTGCAGATTCAAAGTGTAAGAAGAACCAAATCCTCGACAACTGAGCCTCTCAAGTGTTGGTGCACCTCTGTGGACTCGTGCAAACAAGGGCGTGCACAAGGTCGCTGCTGAAAGTTGCCAGAGCAACGGCCCATTTGAGCTGGCCCTCTGGACGAAAGCAGTATTTTGCTGTTGTGGTTGCAGAGACACGAGTAGCCCATAATAGCTAACGTGAGACCAAATGAAATCACCATGTCATGAAAACTTTTATGACTTTTTTTGGTTTATTACAGAACGGGGGGCGACCCAGAACCCAGATCTGTAAAAAGTGTCGCAGCTTCTCTGTGTCACGTGTTAACGCGATGCAAGCACAATATTTGCCGACTTTGATTGCTGTTTGAAGAATTTATGTATCTGTGAACACGAGCAAGAAAGCAATTTGTAAATTAGGTTTCAATTAGGTTCAGGTACATGCTGACGGGTCTCACACACACACACACACACACACACACCTCAACATGAAGCTGTAACACAGCTCACATCCCTCCACGAGAGACGGTGTAATTCAGAGTGACAGCCCATCAATTCCCACGATATTGCCATAAAATGTTCTTCATAGTAAAACTTTATTGTCACGACCAGATGGCAACAGTCTACGGCACTGAAGAGGGAATGAGGGAAGGCCGGTGTGTGTGAGAGAGAGAGCATCAATCATGCTTTAATTACGGTCTGTCTGTCGTTGGTGTTTCTCTTCCAGATCCGCAGCGTTCAGATCCTCCCTGTGGATTACGAGATCGAGTACATCTGCAGAGGGAACCGGGTGATCGTGGGGCCGAAGGTCAGGAAGTGTTTACCCAACGGCACATGGACCGACATGACGCTGCACAGCCGATGTCGTGAGTCCTTTTTTTTTTTTTTTTTTTTTTAGTAAAAATGAAATACACACTCTCCATAAAATGACGGGTTTCCAGCTGCTCCCAGTTCCTCCTATTTATATTCATACTGGGACATGTTGGGATTGTAAAACCAAGTGTTGTTTATCTCACGACTTCCTGGTTACAAGGTCCAATCAGAGCCAGCCAGAGAACTTTTGGCCAATGGGATGCAGCCATGGGAACATGTGTTTGTTGTGCAGAAAATAAAGAGTGTGAGCTTGTTATTGAGGTCGGCGTACACCAAAATAAGACTCTACTAGTGTTGTTTTTGGCGGTCTGTTTTAGTTTCAGTCCAGTCTTTGTCTCAATCTATCATTTTAGTTTTTATTAGTTTTAGTCTCTTCAAGTTTCAGTCGACTAAAAGTCTGAGCATTTTATTTAGAACTGACCATGACTATTTTAGTCTAGTTTTAGTCAAAGATTATATTATTGTTACCTTATAGACTCAAGAATGCATCCATTCCAGACACAGAAGATGCTCCCATTTGAATTTACAACATATTTATTTTACCAACCAACTATGTTATCGTCACATGACGTTTTCCTCACGTGATAAAGGTTCGTTGACGACGATATTTCGCCAAGAGTTTCGTTAACGAAAGCAACACTAGACTCTAGCTCCTCCCGGGCGTGTCATGTGACCTGGAAGCAGCTGGACTCGTGAACAAGTGAACTCAGAACCTGCTTCTGTGTATTTGATGTGTGTGAATTTTACTGGCTTTTATTAGAGTAATCCAGTCTTTTTAGATAAAATAGGGTTGATAACCTAAACCCAGAGACCTAACCGTCTTATAGAGTGTTTTCACACCGTTTCAACATGAACAGCCGTGAACGGAGGTTAAAACAGCCGGCTGAGCTCTACTCAAGTAAACACTGCACAGTCAGAATTACACTGGTGTGGTCCTTTAAGGCCACTAGTCGCTCTCTTTTAGCTCTTGGTTCTCATTCGTCACGATTTAATCACTCTGAGCGACTCCTTTCACATTGTTTTCATATGTCATTACATCGTATACCTTATTATTATTCATCATTCTATTATTTTCTTACTGTAAGAATGTAAACACTTTAAATAGTTGGAGCTTAAATATATAATGTTTATAAAAAACTAAACTTAAAAGTGGTTCATGTATTAAAACCCCTCTCCCATGAATCCCTACTTAATAAGATCTAGTTACCCTCAGAAGTCCCAGTAGTTCGATTATGTGTAATATTTAATCTGTTTTGTAATAACGGAATATTAAAGGTTTCTGATCTACTTTTATAACCCGACGCTGATCTGTGCTTGAGGCGCCGCTTGCTTCGTAAAGAGACTGATCATGTGACACAGGTGGACTTCGTCTAAGTAATTACTTCTGAAGGTGATCAGTAGCTGCAGGTCTTACTGACGGGCTCCACAGTAACGGTCGGAGGCAACAAAGTACAAATACTTTGTAACTGTACTTTTCTTTCAACTTTTTAATTGTATTCCCTTCGTTATAAAATAAATATCTCTACTCCTCACATTTTCAAAACAGTCCATTTAGGGAATAATAGATTTTTTTAATTATTAATGTGATGTGAAATTCAGTTAGCCTTGCAAAATAAAAACAATATTATACAAATGTAAGCATCAAAATAATGTCATTAAAGTATCAATAAAATATAATTTCCTTTAAGGAGGTCCATTACATGCAATACATTTTGAACTTCATTCCTGATCTTGGGAACAATATGTGTCACAAAAATAATCCCAATTCATAAATCACCTGTTGACGTGGCGACGGCGGAGCCGAGGCGGCGAGAAGCCGTTTAAATCTTTGGAAGGAGCTCGTGGACCTCTGAGGCGGGATCTCGTAAACACTTGTTTTGTTGGATTCTGATCTATGAATACATTTGTTCTGTTCCTGTTTCCGGCTCATGAGTACGTGGGCTTATAATGAAGGGCTTGTAAATATCAACTTATCTGCGATGCTTCCATGGAGAATAGTTTAGTTTTAGATTATGTTTAAAGCTCACTTCTCTTATTGGACAGCGAGGCCTGAAATGTAATTTCTACTCATATCACATCAGTGCCTCTGCAAATACGGAGAGAATAAAGCCCGAGATCCAATCAAATCCCTGTTGTAGCTCCTGTTCTTTCAGTTCACGTGTAACATCAGCGGAATGCCGTTTCCCCCAGGATGCATTGAGGCAGGATTTCTGTTGTCTCCGGCTTACGTAAGAGCACAAGCTGCACTGTGCAGATTGGACTTTTATCATGCGCTCACACGCTGGAAGGAAGACTCGACAAACTCGGCAGCTAAACAAATTGGATTCAAGAGCTTTTAGCCGTTTTGTGTGAAAACCAAAGCAAGCAGAGCTCACAGTAAGAACGTGAGCTGAAGTGTCGCCTGCGTTGTGTTTGGGGTTAAATGTGCGAGCAGGAAAAATCCAGATGTAAACACCTGAAATAATACATGAGCACATGTTTCCCAGAGGAGACGCTGCTCAAGAGGTGGAAGTAATGCCTGGCAACATTTTTACCTTATTGCTCATTTTGTATTTTTGTTTTTTTTACCTTCCTGCTTGTTCACACTGAGAAACACGTTAAATTATGCATCATCCTTTAATACATTTGTACTTTAAACACAAGCTAAAGTCGACAACGTCAGCAGAAACAATAACCAGAGGAGATGAAACTTTGTGCTTTTTCTGGATTTCATCATTGCTCTGCTAACGTTTAGTGCTAATTAACAAACGTATCGACACATTAAAGTCGAGTCTCCGTCTCCAAGGCAACGTATTTCTGAGTGAAACAGGACAGACAGGCGGGACGTTGAAAAGATGATCTCATCATCAGCTCTGATTGGTTGATGGAACGATGACATGATATTATTTGTGTTTTGTTTCCCAGGAAAAAGAAAATATTATATTTTGAGTTAAAGATATGAATAAATATTGTTTTAAATCTATATGTGGTTAAATAGGAGATGGGACGATATTGCGATAAAAAACACTCAATAATAAGTGATTTCCATTATCAGGATAATCATAAATATAATCAAAAGCAACTTGATAAAGTCATCTAGCTCACTATCATGGTATGATTTAAAAAAATACAGAATAAAAAATTGTCTTCATCCTTTATTTATGCGACCTTATGATTCATGATCATCTTATTGAATATTGATTGTTTTTCACTAAAGAAAATGTGTCTTTTCTATGACATACAAATACTTGTTAAGTAAGTTAAGTAATGAGTATTTGTTTCGTTTTAAGCATATTTTGATGATTATCAAAGTCTTCTAATGTCAGATGAACAATATGACCAGGGATGTGACATTAAAGGGTTAAAAAGATTTGCACAACCTAGATTTGAAATGTCGTTTTTTTTTTTCATGTTTCGGACAAAATGGCACAAAATAAACCGTTGAATGTAAATAAAGAATCTGATGACGAATAAAAGTGCATTACAATGATTTCCTGGGCTCTAACGGGCGGTTTAGCCTCTTTCAGCGACTTGTTTTGGATGTACAACTTGTTGACTCTACACTGCTGAACGCATTTAGCAGCTAAAGAGCCGGTGGGAGTCGGTGGAGACCAAAAACCGAGCTAAAAGAGAGCATTGGACGTCTGTTCATCGAGAAGGAACGCCGTCGCCCTTCTGCGTTATTATAGTGACATGTCTCACCGACTGTTACTATAATAACTGTATTATAAGGTGGTCCCAGCTGGTTATTTAACCAATAACATCGTTTTCTCATCCGAAGCATGTTCACCTCTTAAACGTTTGTTCATCCTCCAGCCTTTTCCGTAACTCTCTTTTTCCGCGGTTCTTCCGGTTGCCAGTGCTGCTGTGCCCGCGGGTGTGGACCTCCCTGGAGAACGGCCGGGTGGCCGTGAAGCCCCCCGGGCCGCCGGTGGAGGGGACGGTGCTCCATTACAGCTGCCACGCCGGCTTCATCCTGGAGGGCAGGAACATCAGCCACTGCACCAAACTGGGCAAGTGGGACGCTCCGAAGCCCACCTGCCTCTGTGAGTATCTGTGAGACCTGAATGACTCAATGATTTTACATGAAGCCTCCGATTAGCTGTGGAGCTGTGGTGGGAGGGATTTACTGACGGGCTTTAATATTATTTTACAGCTCTTATACCACAGTGACCAAATTAAAATTTATAATAATAACAGAAAAAACAAAGTATATATTCTGAAATTGATATTTGTGATTCATTGTGAATCGGCAAAATATTTGAGGTAAAGTTTAGTAAAGAATATTTATAATTTGTCCATTAATACACATAATATGCAACTATTTTCTTTTTCTTTTTTTTGTTCCTTTTTTTCAACCAACATTCTCTGGTTCCAGCCTCTCAAATGAGAGGATGATTTTTATGATTTTAAGATAATGACATAAAACCAGCATAGATACATTTCACTGACATCTGCTAAAATATAATAGGCATTTAAAAAAATATACATTTTCTGACATTTTATAGTCATAATGGATTGTTTGTTTATGAAAGTAATTATTAGTCACAGCCATAAATGTATTTTAGTCCCTAAAGAAATGTGTCTAAATGGTATTAAAGCAGAAAATATCCACTGAATCCCACTGATACGGCTCACTCGTTCAGCCTCACATAAAACGGGAACAGGAGGTTTTAAAGATGACACGATGGTGATTGTGAACACCTGCTCTCCCAACGGACGGCGTTGGCTACGAGACCTCAAATCATCCAACCAATCAGAGCGGTTCGTAGCGTTGGCACAGGCAGGTAAAACCGAGAGATGCCGTCCCACACATTAAACTGTGGATAAATACTGAATGGATATACAAGACGAGAGCGCGAGCGGATAACTGTGATATCATCGACACCAGAGAGGCTTCTGGGTAACAACAGTTGGCACGTCTGAAAAGATTTGTCCAAATTAGGGCGAATGAATGAGGATTTTACTGAAAAGAGATGAGATTTGCCAACTGGTCATCGGTGGAGTTGGCATGGCAACCGGCTAAAGTTGCTATGGGAATGGTCGTATTGAAAGAGATGAAAGAGGGAATTATCAGCACAGTTGGACTGGAAACTGGAAACTAGGTGACTAATTGTGTAATTTCTTAAAAAAATAAATAATAAAAAAAAAAGCCAGAAGGTTTGAGATGCTCTATGATTTAACATCTCGTTATTTATTCTTTATGATATTAATTCTTCTACGTTGTTAGAAGAGTTTCCGTGATGCGACCACATGAGACCTTAAAGGTTTATTCCTGTTAACTATGATTACATAACATCTAGCAGTGAGGAGGAGCTCCTGCAAGGAAATGACTGCTCAGCCTCTAAAGGACGGCGCTAAAGTGGTGTGTTACTGCCATCTAGTGGCGGGGAATCACTTACATTTTGAGCTTTACTGCACCTTAGTGGACATTATCCAATAAAGACACTTCTCTTTCATTGCTGCTGCAATATCCATTTCAATCAAGGCCACATAAACCGGCACTACGTTTTAAACACAGCCTTGCAAACCTGCTCTTATTTATTTATTTATGTATGTATTTATTTATTTATTTATTTATTTATTTATTTATTTATTATCCAATACCCAATGTAAGTGGTTTTCAGCTCATTAGCCATTCCTGTTACCAAGTTATGGACTGACTGAGATTCAGAAGCTTTGTCACCATTTTATTGATTTATTTCTGTATTTAAGTTTTTCATGTGTTTTTATGTTTTCAGTGAGCTCCTAACCATATCAACAAGCTTCTATTACCATATGATATGAATTTTGAATTTGTATTTAATCCTCGTTAACTGTTCTGTTTCCACCTGAATTGTATTTTTATTAACCAGCTGTTCTTCTTCCTTCTTTTTTTGTGTTTGCCGTCCAAAGATGACAGAAACTACACAGGTAGGAACCTTTCATTCTTATCATCCCATCCGTGCTAACCAAAGCCTGCTACGCTGCAATCGTTAATTAGTCCTGATAATACATTTTTATTGTGTTATTATGGATTATGACGTGCCCATCCAACATGGTGTTATATGTCACTAAACATACACTTTTGCTGTACGACATGAAAGTCTCATATATAAAATTACATTGCAAAGAAACAAAACCTGCTGCAAACAAGGTTCCAAAAATCCCTTAAAACATCATATAATTATTATAAATATACATAATAAGTTTTTCATTTTTTGTCCTGTTTCTAAAGCTTACTCTCCCCACTGAGATCCTTGATCTTTTACGATCTTAAATTCTTCTCCACATAATCGTTTCAATACTGTGCTGCAGGTGCAATGCGCACTGTCGCCACAAGAGGGCAGCATCCGCCTGAAGCGCTGCCAAGCGGCTGTTCTGAGACATTTTTCAAGGTGGATGTGAACATTCTGACTTCATGGAGAAAAGCAAGCACGAACAACTTGTGCAAATAAAGATAGTTTTTGAGCTGCTGTGAGAAACCAGATACCGAAGTTGTCGATTAGTTTTCATATCTAATATTAAAGCACATACATTTCAGCTGACAGCATTTCCTTCACTTCCTCACCTTCCTGTGAACACGAGGGACGTTACTTTCTACCTCTGAGAATCGAGTAAATCCTCCTCTTTATATGAATCAAAAGCACCGAGAGAGAAGATTAAGACTTATTTTAATTTGGCTCAGAAGCATCATTAGAGTAACACCCCCCCCCCCCTTATGCCTTCTGTTCATTTTTTAATTCCAAAGTTTTAATGAAACTTGTATCGATGCTAATCGTTTTCTGTGGCACGCTCCTGCCCTCTGCTGAGGGTAAGATGGATTTTGAAAACGACGAAGCTGAGAGTTTGTCAAACATAATCAGCTGTGGAAGATTCGGCGTGCAGCAGGTCATTCCTGAGACCTAATGTGCTGAAAACTAAAGGGTCAGAGCATCTACTGCTGCAGACATAGTATCTGATCCGCGGCCAGGATGACGAATACATGTGTTATTGTTGCACGGCGGCTCGTCCTCTTGCACAGTCATGTGACCTCGTTAGGAGTTGGCCACATATTGAATCATACACCAGCTACGATCCGTGAAGGATCACAACACTGCCATAAATTAGGCATGGACCTGCACACACACACACACACACACACGCACACACACACACACACACACACACCAAACTCCATGTGTGTGGTTTCAGGCGAGTGATCCCCAGAAGTTGCTGATAAAATAAAGAAACTTTCTAAATGTCACAGAGCGACTTGACAAACACACACTTAACAAAGCGACAGAGAAATCTCGTTTCCTCAAATAGAAAATTTCCATCGACTCTCTCAGTAGTGACCTCCCTCTCTCTCTCTCTCTGTCTCTCTGTCTCTGTCTCTCTCTCTCCACTGCATGTGCCATCACCACCCACTTACTGCCTCCTCAGCGGGAGAAAGGTTAATACCCTGCTCCTGTCTGTGTCTGCTCTACCGTGTGTGTGTGTGTGTGTGTGTGTGTGTGTGTGTGTGTGTGTGTGTGTGTGTGTGTGTGTGTGTGTGTGTGTGTGTGTGTGTGTGTGTGTGTGTGTGTGTGTGTGTGTGTGTGTGTACAGTGATCGGTTTTATCGCGGATTCCAATTAAAAGTAAGAAAATTCAAACGCCCACAATAAGTTGATGGAGGTGAATTTCATTCTGGGTTTAAAGGTAAATCTCATCGCTGTCTCGTGGTAAAAAGTAGAGCCTGACTGAGGATGCAAATTAAAAACACGTTTATAGGGACACCTTATGATCGTGTTATTTAAGATGATTTGATCGTTGAACACTAAAAAGGACGTTCACTTATATTGGATATTTGATTCTAAAGGTAAAGTCATAACGGTATGTTTTACGGCCATTTTAGGAGTTTAAAGCACATTTTGATGATTACGGATATCATATAAATGTTAATTTTCATTATGTATTATTATAGATTAATTCAATGATAGTTTTCTTAAAGACTGTCGATTATATTTCACAACATAGAAGTGCAAAAAGGATTGCTAGTGGTGAAGTTAGTTATCACCAAATATAACGGGAATAAAAACAACATTTGTTGGAGATGATTTTCCGTGGGTTAACACACGTTTGGTGCAGCGGCGAGTATTTCCAGCAGCAGGACGACGTCTGTGGGAGCGACTCAAAATAAACTCCAGCATTCATCCTAATCAAAGCACATGACGGCTCACTGATGTGTTTTTTAATAGTTTGACAACAATAGAGCTCAGTGGCACAGAGGAATAAGATATATCGGTCTGAGGCGACACAGACTGGAGTTTCACTTATTGTTGGTTTAATAAGGAATCCAATGTAAAATAAGACGAACCAGAAGAACATCGTCCCGGTGTTTTTAGTTCATGATAACGTTAATGAGACTTCTTAATTTGAATACTTGATTTCTTATCACTGGTGTTTAAGGAAGATCGATTCGAGGTCAAACGCCCTGACTACATTTCCCACAATGCTTTGGGAGCAGAAGAAGAGAGCTTATTTTTTTTATAGTGTGGGATAAATTTATGCCTTTTTTTCCCCCCTAATTTGTCTTTATTGGCTACGCTTTCTGACACACACTCCAGATATTAAACATATTCTTCAAAATGCGACGTCATCGGTGATGTTTGTTTTTCACCGCGCGAGAAAATGAAGGATTTTATTGGGTTAAACTGTATTAAATGTGTTGTATTTGTAAGCAGAGATGATTGGCTTTCAAAGATTTAGTGTAGCCCTTTGTATATATATATATATATATATATATATATATATATATATATATATATATATATATATCATATCTGTATTCATAATGTACACTACTGGTTACCAAATGTTGCTATAAAGCCATGCCCGAGCGGCGGGGTATTTATTTTCCAGTTGAACAATGAAGATATTATTCTTAACTCCACCCGGCTCCTCTGATGTGATATATTGCTGTAATAACTGAGTGTATTGGAGACCAGGTAGTGTGTGCTGTTGCTGCTGCTTCTGGACAAATTATGATGATACTGTATCCAAGCTGGAGCTGTTTTGTTTTTTCATATACTGCATGATGAACTGTTTTTATAGCATGCCAGCCGGCATTTATGCTCCTATAAATTGGTGTCATTCCAATAATCCGTGGCCCTGAGACGTGTAAACACAGCCGGCGTTTTCACCTTGCCTATCTGACACACAAAGACTGTATTGTGAAGAAGTCAGGGAGCCTGGATCTGGAACATTTAAACAGTTCCGATTGATTTTTTTTTTTACACAGTACGGAGCGTTGAATAGCTTCCTGAACAACAGGCGCTCTGCAGGTGGAGGGGAAGTGTGATGTGGTGGGTTAAAAAGGGAAAGAGTGTACATTCTCCCAGCAGCTCCTTCTCCAGGAAGGAAAACAGGTCATTATCCTGGAGGATGCCCAGTGTGCAGACCACACACACACACACACACACACACACACACACACACACACACACACACACACACACACACACACACACACACACACACACACACACAGGCCCTCATTAAAGCTGCTCGGCAACATGTTGCAGCGTTGCATCTTCCCCACGCTGAGCCACAGTTAACGTCTCCTCTGAATGTGGCATCCGCCGCCGCCGCGGGGGGCGTCCAGCCTGCCGGTGCGTCCTGCATGCGTCCGCTGTGTGGGATCGTGTTTAAAAAAAAAAAAAGCCAAGTGTTCTAAAGTTCACAGCTGAATAATTGATAGCGTGCCGGATGGGTCACGGGGTGAGGAAGGTGGAAGTGGAAGGCAAATGGCAGCACATGATGATCAGGGCGCTCACCTCGGCCTGTGAGGCCTTGTTAGCAGCCGGATGTCGAACAGCTCCCTGCTACATGGAGAGATCCAGATAATGAGATTTGGGTAATGAACCAGGGTGATATAATAGACGTATTCTATCGCCTAACTACAGAGGGTTTTTAATTTAGACTGGGGAAATAATGGTCTTCTGCTCAGCTGCTGCAGTAAGTAATTTCCAGAATGAAACTTGAACACTGACATAACATTGCAATTAGAACGCTTACACGGGGAAACTACAAAAGCACGGGCGTGAAATGGAATAAAAGCGTGGTCAATAATCCAAATAGGCCGCATTGGAAACGGCAACAAAAAGAAAGAGAAAGTATAGCTGGCAGAGTTTACTGCTGTTAGATAACGAGCTGTTAACCTTTCAGACGTAACGCTCCTCAAAGGATTCATCGGGTATCGAAGGTATCGAATGGCAGATGTGTCTCCGAAAACATAACAAATGAATTTTAGGAAGAGAGCTGCGTGATCTTTCAGTTTATCTGTAAAAAGGAAAAAGGCTGTAAAAAGGAGTCGGGCTGAAGCGACATTTCTTTTTAGCTTCCGTGAGACGGAGTAGACAGGTGGGGGTAGACAGGTAGGGGTAGACAGGTGGGGGTAGACAGGTGGGGGTAGACAGGTAGGGGTAGACAGGTGGGGGTAGACAGGTGGGGGTAGACAGGTGGGGGTAGACAGGTAGGGGTCGACAGGTGGGGGTAGACAGGTAGGGGTAGACAGGTGGGGGTAGACAGGTAGGAGTAGACAGGTAGGGGTAGACAGGTGGGGGTAGACAGGTAGGGGTTGACAGGTAGGAGTAGACAGGTGGGGGTAGACAGGTGGGGGTAGACAGGTAGGGGTAGACAGGTGGGGGTAGACAGGTAGTGGTCGACAGGTGGGGGTAGACAGGTAGGAGTAGACAGGTGGGGGTAGACAGGTGGGGGTAGACAGGTAGTGGTCGACAGGTGGGGGTAGACAGGTAGGAGTAGACAGGTGGGAGTAGACAGGTAGGGGTAGACAGGTGGGGGTAGACAGGTAGGAGTAGACAGGTGGGGGTAGACAGGTAGGGGTAGATGGGTGAGGGTAGACAGGTAGGAGTACACAGGTGGGTGTAGACAGGTGGGTGTAGACAGGTGGGGGTAGACAGGTAGGAGTAGACAGGTGGGGGTAGACAGGTGGGGGTAGACAGGTGAGGGTAGACAGGTGAGGGTAGACAGGTAGGTGTAGACAGGTGGGGGTAGACAGGTAGGGGTAGACAGGTAGGTGTAGATGGGTGGGGGTAGACAGGGAGGAGTAGATGGGTGGGGGTAGACAGGTGAGGGTAGAAAGGTAGGTGTAGACAGGTGGGGGTAGACAGGTAGGAATACACAGGTGGGGGTAGACAGGTAGGAGTAGACAGGTAGGGGTAGACAGGTGGGTGTAGACGGATGGGTGTAAACGGGTTGGGGTAGACAGGTAGGGGTAGACAGGTAGGTGTAGATGGGTGAGGGTAGACAGGTGGGTGTAGACAGGTAGGTGTAGATGGGTGGGGGTAGAAAGCTAGGAGTACACAGGTGGGGGTAGACAGGTAGAGGTAGACAGGTGGGTGTAGACGGGTGGGGGTAGACAGGTAGGGGTAGACGGGTGGGGGTAGACAGGTAGGGGTAGACGGGTGAGTGTAGACGGGTTGGGGTAGACAGATGGGGGTAGACAGGTAGGGGTAGACAGGTGGGTGTAGACAGGTAGGGGTAGACAGGTGGGTGTAGACGGGTGGGGGTAGACAGGTGGGTGTAGATGGGTGAGGGTAGACAGGTGGGTGTAGACAGGTAGGTGTAGATGGGTGGGGGTAGAAAGCTAGGAGTACACAGGTGGGGGTAGACAGGTAGGGGTAGACAGGTGGGTGTAGACGGGTGGGGGTAGACAGGTAGGGGTAGACGGGTGAGTGTAGATGGGTTGGGGTAGACAGATGGGGGTAGACAGGTAGGGGTAGACAGGTGGGTGTAGACGGGTGGGGGTAGACAGGTAGGGGTAGACGGGTGAGTGTAGACGGGTTGGGGTAGACAGGTGGGGGGACGATGCTGGGCTTCCACAACTGTGGCGCTAAAAGTTTCAGATTGATGGATTGATTGATTGATTGATTGATGGATTGATTGATTGATTGATTGATGGATAGATTGATTGATGGATAGATTGATAGATTGATTGATAGATACAGTAGATAGATAGATAGATAGATTGATTGATGGATGGATGGTACAAGGGGTTCAGAGAATAACGGCCGTGGAGCGTCGCGTGTTTACGTGTCGGTGGTGTGGATGCTCTTACAGACAGGGAACTGTGCTGGATGTGAACGAGGGATTCAAGCAAGCGTGCAGGAAGTCCAGTCTCTCTCTCTCTCTCTCTCTCTCTCTCTCTCTCTCTCTCTCTCTCTCTCTCTCTCTCTCTCTAATTCCATCGCTGAAATGAAATAGTCGGCCGTGACTGATGTATCCGCCCAGGCTGTAGAGCCGTGTCGACTCGTGCGTGTCGGACCAGTGAGCACAGAGTTATGGATTTGCAGGTCAAACGCCATCTACGAAGCTGTGCTGAAAACCGGGTCAAAGGTCACACATGTCAACGTTGGTCAGGATCGTTAGTGGAATCGGTCTTATTAGCCATAGCAGCTCCTCCAGCAACGACGCTGTGGATCACGTTGGTCCAGAGACCAGAAGGCCGATCTCCGGTTCTGAAGAGTGAAGCCGACACTGAAGTGCCTTTAAAGTCGCATTCTCTCTGCTGGCCACCAGGGGGCGACTCCTCTCTGGTTGTATAGAAGTCTATGAGAAAATGAGCCTACTTCTCTCTCGATGTATTATCTCAGTAAACATTATGGTCCATTTAGACTCAAACAGAAGCTCCTCCACAGACCAAATATGGTCACTTCCTTTCACTGGTTGCAAAAATTCCAAGATGGAGACGCCCCAAAATGCCCAATTTGAGGCTTCAGAACCTCAGTCCACAAACAAAACGGGTGACGTCACCATGACAACGTTGACTTCTAATAGACAGTCTGTGGTCCAGACGGAAATATCTGAACAAATATTTGATGGATTGGCATGCGATTTTGTACCGACATTCATGATCCCCAGAGGATAAATACACCTGTCTTTGGTGATCCCTGGACGTGTCCCCTCTAGCGCCACCATGAGGTAGACATTTTTTTATTTTATTTTTTTCATGGGATAGCTTACCATGAAATTTGGTTGTAGTCGAATAGTCAAACCCTGAGAAATTTCCCATCAGCCTCAGCTGTATTTTGTGCTAGCCAGCTAAAGTGAGCATGATGAACGTTTATTGTGAGCTTTTTGAAAGGAGATTCGTGCATTACATCATTGCTTTGGATCTCAGTTTGATTGTTTTCTTCCGGAAATAAATTGTTCTCAGTTGACTGGAGGAACCCGGATTTGAGTCCGGGTTCCTTCTGTGTGGACTTTGGAACCCCCCCCCCCCCTTCTCTCTCCGGGGTTTCTCCTCCCACAGTCCAAAGACCATGCAGGTTAATTGCCGACTCATGAATTGATGAATTGTGTATATGAATGTGAGCCGTGACAGACCCTGAACCGGATAAGTGGCGGTCGATAATGGAATTTTTTTTTTTAATAACGACTAATTGAGGACAGAATTGTCGACTAAGAAAAAAAAAACGAGTTTGCCTCTTCCTCCTCCTCCTCATCATCATCATCATATTAATGATTAATGATTAATTGATCTATTGCTTTTTTCACTGCATGTAAAAAAAACCCCCACAAATCTTGACTCCGTGGGTGTTTAATGGTCGTTTAAGTTGCCCTTTAACCCGGGCGACGTCACCGTTCAGCCTCCTGACGCGGTGATGATGGATTGCTTATTATGGATGAGGCTTTACGGCAGCGAAGAAGAAGAGAACGTGACAAAATGAGGTTGTGTGAGCTCCGTTTGAGTTGAGCGCAGCGTGTAACTCATTAGGAAATCTTCGAGGAGGATTTTTTTTGCCCAGAGCCCCCTCCCAACCACTCA
The DNA here is from genome assembly GCF_963514095.1 of Eutrigla gurnardus. Classification (NCBI taxonomy): domain Eukaryota; kingdom Metazoa; phylum Chordata; class Actinopteri; order Perciformes; family Triglidae; genus Eutrigla; species Eutrigla gurnardus. The sequence continues at coordinate 23,347,085 of NC_139937.1, read as the reverse complement.
TCCTCCTCCCTCCTCCTCCTGCCTCCTCCCTCCTCCCTCTCAGCATACATTTCAGACTTGTCCTGGCTCACTCTCTCCCTCCCTCCCTCCTCTCTCCTCTCTCCTCTCTCTCTCTCTCCCTCACACTCTCTCTCAGCCTGCCGGTGCTGCAGTGGATCAGACGCAGAGCTCTGGCGCGCCTGCTTCTCCGCCGCAAATCGTTTCATCTGTTGGAATACGGCTGCGTAAAATAGAAACAAAAGGGGGTGTTAGAGATGCTGCATGCTATTTCCGCTTCTCCCGTTCTCACTTCGCACTCCGGCTCTTCTTGATGTGTGCGTGTGTTTTTTTCAGCTGCAGCTCCGCGATCCGCGCTCATCTGACCCGGTTGGTGGCGTGTTTTTTCCGCGCCGACTCGTAAATACGCGCGTTCCTTTTTGGTAAAATGTCGCGTAAAACTCGCGTTCATTCCTGCGCTCTCCAACGTCCGTGATCGGTTTGCGTTGCTGAAAAGCGACCCCCGTTTTGTTTATTTATTAATTTAATTTTTTATTTATTTATATATATATATATAGTCACACCAAATGTGCGCAATCGCGTGGATACGAGTCGGAATCGCGCGACCGAAACTTGACCGACGAGCAATCCCGCGTGTCCTCACGTGATCGCTGAACTGTGTTTGACTCGATCCCGCAAAAATTATCACGCACGCTGTCTTTAATTATTATTTTTTAGACCGAATTCGCGTAAAACACTTCGCGGTTAAACATCGAATGGTTGGTTTTATTCTGCGGAGCTCAACGTTAAAAAACCTCCCCGTTTAAAGGAGCCGGACACGTGTTGCGTTCACTTACGTCTTAATTGCTAAAAAAAAAAAGTGAGCTTTTACCGCTGCAGCAGAGGAGAGGAGGAGGAGGAGGAGGAGGAAGGGGGGCTCACCTTGAACCATGGAGGTGGTTTGCAGAAGTCCTCCGCGGGTGACTCGCGCAGCCCGCGGGCATGCGGTGTTCCTCCTCCGGGCATCTCTCATCGTGCTTCTCCTCCTCTGGCCACGGCCGTCCGCAGGCAAGAAGAAGCTGTACATCGGAGCGCTGTTCCCCATGAGCGGAGGCTGGCCCGGCGGCCAGGCGTGCATGCCCTCCGCGCAGATGGCCCTGGACCTGGTGAACAACAGGAGCGACATCCTGCCCGACTACGAGCTGGAGCTCATCCACTACGACAGCATGGTGAGTGTCATGTGGAGGAGAGTCGGAGGAGGCGCGCGCCCTCTGTGTGTGTGTGTGTGTGTGTGTGTGTGTGTGTGTGTGTGTGTGTGTGTGTGTGTGTCTGCCTGCCTCCCCAAATCATCACGCGGTGTAAATGACTCCTGTGTGCTGGAAGTCATCTGTCATCCCTGTTGTTTGTGGTTGTTTGCCCCCCCCCCCCCCCCCCCCTTCTTCATGTTGATGCTTGCAATCTATTTCTGACTTAATGGAGCTTTTACATTCTCCACCCTGTTTTTATTTATTTTATTAAATATCACTTTACCAAAATAAAACAACAAAATCCGACTGCTTCCCTCCTGATCTGAGAGCAGCGTTGGTTAAATAACCTCCACTCTGCTCTATAAAGGTTTGCTGCCCATGTCATATACAGTACCGGTTTAAATCAACACCCCCCCTGCTTGTTGCTCATCAATCATTAATCATGGTGATATTTCAAAATGTCAGCATTATCAAATACTATAAATCCAATATCCGCCCTCTGACTGGTTTAATTTCCCCCTCGCTGCCCCGGATTATACCACCCACTACACTGATGGAGACTTTAATTAAAAAGCACATTATTTCTCTCAGGGGAGGAAAAAAAACAAAAAAACAGAAGCTCTGTTTGCACCTTGTTGCTGCCGCCTCTCCTAATTGTTATTCTGAAAGTTTTCCTCCATTATGTTTTGTTCTTTTCTCAGCAGCGGGGGTGAGGGTGACACATGAGAACAATCAGTGGCTGTAGCCTCTGTCTCCTCTCTTGAGGGTTATTATCAATCATACTGCAGGACACATGCCTGGAGAGTTGCCGGGGCACCAAACAGTTAACTGCACTGGGACTGGTTAGACATTTTTTTTTTTTTTTGCTACGAGCTTTATTCTGATTGGTGTACAAGGCTCTGCATTGGAATCCTGTTAAACAGAATAGCAGGAGGAGAGCAAATGTGTGTGCGAGTGTGTGTGCAGGAGAGAGAGAGAGAGGGAGAGAGAGAGGGAGAGTTGGCATGGCAACAGTTACTCTTGAAGCACACCAGAAACAAATAAGATTCCAGCCATGTGAAAATATGTGTGCAAATTCATATGCTGGATGTATGCAGAGCTGATTGTACAGTGCATGCTTATTCCCATTCTGTTATGAGTACACCTTGTTCTATGCATTCGAATCATGTGTGTGTGTGTGTGTGTGTGTGATTTCAAGTGTAGTGGAGCAGGCAGCTGCAGATGTAGCTGCCATGAACATAAAGATAAAGCAGCGGCATGAAGAGATTTCATAGGGATTGAGGGAAACATCGCTCCTCGTGCTTCAGGAGTCGCTGGCGCCTCCGGCTCGATAAATAGATGCAGATCCTTTGAATAGCAGCGGCTCAGAGAGACTGGTATAACATTGTCTGAGTGACGCTGGTTAATTCCAAGAATTAAGTCAAGGGTGTGAGGAGGGGGGGATTTATTGTTCTTGCCCGGTGTACAGTGTGTTTGGATTTTTCTTTTTTTTTTCAACCTTCTCATTGCAAACGCTTCCCACCTGGCTGGAATAGTAATGAGGATCTTACTGTGAGAGGCAGCAAAGCAATTATAAGACGAGGGATTAATCAGCTATGATATTTGCACGCGGTGACGATGACTCGCTCCCTCTTCCTGTTTTCAATCTCCACCGCCACGAGCACAACTCTTTGTTTGACCGCCAGATTAAGACGTGGGCTGTAACTGGCCCTCCTTTGTTTGCCTCGGCGTCTCCAGATCTCCAGATCGCGGCTGCAGAAGCGTAATTACGCAGCAGAGTATTTTGACCTGAATTGATCATGACGGGGGATGGGGGGAGTGGGGGGGGGGGGGGGCTGTCATCCAATCCCTTTAAAGTCTAAAACGGCCTCAGATTTGTGCACCTGAACACACATTCGCACACCAGTTTGTGCCCGTTGAGGGTTGGGAGTATCAAGCGAGGTCCTCGAGCTTGTTCAACATCATGCAATATTCATGGAGCTCAACGCTTAATCCCAGCCTGTCCCTTTAATGGATGCAGATACCCCGTGGTAGCAGAACGGCTCGTTTCTCTGGCTATTCTGGCGACAGCATCAGACTATTTACAGCCTTCTGAGATCCACACACACACACACACACACGCAGACACACTCGCCGCGCAGGCCGTTGCCATGGATATATCAAAGCCGAGACTGCAAACTTTGATCAATTATTAACAGCGATGGAGTGAGACAGTGGAGATACAGAGATAGATGGTGAAACAAGGTGCTTCCCTCACTTTCTGCCCTTTACTTTAATTGGCAGCCATGACACTACCCCCCCTCCCCCTCCCTCCCCCCCACGTTCGCTGTGGCTCCACCGGTATTCATCACCGGTCCTCATGCATGTCATGCACTGGCACACAAGCCTGAAGTTGGAGCACCAGACAGTAATTACGAGGAAATTAGGAGATGTAGCAGCGCACGCTTCTGAGATTCAATACATCGGCTGTGTCCCCCAGGCCCGTATCTTATCCCCTCTTCACACTCTTTTTATATTATTCAATCTGGAGTGTAATTAGAGAGTGTATTATGACAAGCCGGTGTCTTCTCCCCGCTTCTAGCCGGCCCAGTTTCTTTAAAAAAAAAAAAAAAAAAAAGTCCTTGCGAGCTCTGGTTTGACTGATTGATTGAAAAGGCTGCGCAGGCATGTTAACGGCAACGCTGTTATTGGCTCGGGGAATTTCAGCACCAAGGACAGCGACAGACGTGGCATCGTGTGTGTGTGTGTGTGAGACTCGTACATCTGCCTTTGTGAGGACCAGGAGTTTTAACACCGTCGGTAAGGACATTTTATTTTGGAACGTGAGGACATTTTATTTTGGAAAGTGAGGACATTTTCTCCGGTCCTCACTTCTACACAGGGGCGTGTTTGAGGGTTCAGACCTGGGCTTGTGTGTGAAATCACTCACTATTCATTCACTCCTCCCGTCCTCGCTATCCAGGGAATCCTTCGTAGCGCCGTATATCCTGAGCTCCGCTGTAAAATATAAATGAAAAAACACTTTGGGCCGCAACTCGGGTCATTTTGGCGGTGGCCGGTGGTCCATCCATAATAAATACACACATATTTATTTAGTAATAAATACATATTGTGAGTTGCTTTGTTGTAGCTCCCCTGGTAAACAGCGATTATATACCTAGCGCTTTTATTTTGAAAGGTAAGAAAGAAATGGTCAATGTGGTGAAGTAAGCGTATATTTTCCCAAATGAATACATGAATTCAAAGTACTTTGTGGCCATCTGTGTTATGAAGCTCTACTCACATTATATATGTATTACTTTAATGTCATTCAGGGCGATGCGTGATGGTTTGTAACGCTCGGGGAGTGACCATCGGGTGGACGCTGCTTTTCAAGATGCATTCTGGGATACCTCGAGTCCAGTAAACATTCGTTTTAAGGCTCAGGTTTGAGTTGGGTTTAGATTAGATTGGTTAAGGTTAGTGTACGGGGCAGGAGAATGCATAATGCAGTGTCCTCATAGATAGAAGCACAGGGATGTGTGTGTGTGTGTGTGTGTGTGTGTGTGTGTGTGTGTGTGTGTGTGTGTGTGTGTGTGTGTGTGTGTGTGTGTGTGTGTGTGTGTGTAAATGTACATGTGAATGGCGTCGGCGGGCCGTCAATCCGGGTGCTCTGACGAGCCGGGCGGGCTGGAAATGAAAGTGGAAATGGTGATGACTCCAGGGGGTTGTAAAAGACAGACCTCCAAGAATAGCAGAGATTCCTCAACCTTTATGGCATCGCTGCCAACACTCCTGTTTTCTCTCGCTATGTTTTTTTCATAAGGGAGACGGTGTCTTTTCTCCCTTTTTCTTCTTCTTCTTCTTCACCTTTTTACTGCCACGTGTTCATTTCTTTTTTTGTTTTGTTTCCAAACGGTTTCATGTCTCGCTGTAATGAAACACGAGGTTCAGGTTGTTCAAGAATAGACCTTCGTTATGTTCCCGAGCAGCTTGTAAGTAATAATTCCTTGAAACACCATCGTCAGGTACAAGCTGTTGCTTTTTGCTCCTCTTGTTTGCTCTTAGATGTATTACATTTATTTTAACAGCGACGTGATGTTTGAGGGACGAGGTGGTTTAAGGGTGGGAATCTGGCATTAATTAGCTTCTTTACGTATATTCAAACATCGCGTTCTACACAATTTAGTTCCAATTTAAAAAGATATGAATCCAAGTATTATTCTCAAATGACGTTGTGATACTTGGTAGAAGAATAATGTTGACTTAACATGCTAACGGGCTAATTTGTACTCGTTGTGCTGAAATAGAAGGTCATGTTTCCGGTTTGTTTGCTGCTCTGATTTCCAGCAGAGGAACAGAAAGAACTCCTGGTCCAATCTTCATGAAACCTGGTGGAAGGCTGTAGCGTGGGTCAAGGAAGAAGCCATTACATTTTATAGCGGATCCGAGACACGGTGCGGCCTCGGCTCTCTCCCTAGTGCACTTCGACTTTAATCCTGATTTCAACACGTTATATTTCCACGCGTTTATTAAGCAGCGAGTGATTCGTAACATTTCTGAAAACAAGCTGTTATTAAAAGTCCGGATTGCAATGACGGATTTACCAAATCATTTAAAGATAATCACTGGGTGCTCATTAAAATACCACCAGAAAGGCAACAGCCTTGTTTTCGGCTTGTCGATCTGTATCACCCTCACATAAAGGTAACACTCCAATCGGTTTTCTGAGGAAGAGGCAGCCGAGGGTTGAACACTGCAGCAGCTGATTTCTCTTTTCTCTTTTCTTTTCTTTTTTTTTTTTTACCAGCGAGGAGGCAGTAATCTGTGAAATCAGCCAGCGTAGTGATTGATCGGATGGAAACCCCTGCAGCCTCTCGGCCCCGCCATGCACGACGTCGCCTTACTCCGATATGACATCGATATTGTGAAGCTGCCTTTCCCAATCAATATTAATGCAATCAAGCCAGTGGATGGAAGACCGTTAGCAGAGTACGGAGATGAACTCCAATCTGAATAAACAAATATCTAATTATTTAAACAGAGTATTCAGTAGTTCCTAGTATTTACAGCTGCTGCAAGTGTTAAATTAAACCAAATTAGCTTTCTTTGATATTTGGACCCTTGTGATTAATTGTATTTTTTACATTGTTGGTCTGCCAGACTACCTTAAAGGTACAGAGACACATTTTAGTTTAAAAAAAAAACCCAGTTTTCAACAAAAGATCAGATATGTATCATATCACATTCTCATATTCATGTAAGCTTTAAAGTTCTACTTCAGGCTCGTCTCCCGTAGGCGGGTGCTGCAGGGTCAAAGGTCGGGAGTTTTCAGATGTGTCAAAAGATGATTGAACTTCTTTAGTCAAGTAAAAGTGAAAAGGCTCTGAAATGTACTCAAAGTAAAACGAGAAAAGAAAAGAAAATGACCCCTTCGATCCAGCATGATGTTCATTTAGTCCATTATGGTCCATTTAGAGTCCAACAGACCAGAAAGCAGGGGATGCTTTAGGGGGCGGGGCTTACCTGCTGATTGACAGGTCTCTACCAATGCTAGTTAGCTACTAAGATGACTTTAACACTTAGCTGCTGAAGCTAACTTTGTTAGCAGCTTCACACCAGAATCCACATGGATCCAGATCCAGTAAGGGTGCCGCTCTGCTGCTTATGTTCATCAGATCCACCCGTCGCTCCTCCACAGTCCAAATATGGTCACTTCTGGTTGCAAAAATTAAAAGATGCTGAACTCGAGGCTTCAAAACCAACGTGTGACGTCACCATGACTACGTCCACTTCTTATATACGGTCTATTTTGGATTAGGGCTGTTCGATTAATCGATTTTAAATCGTAATCGCGATTATGTATTTAGAACGATGTTAAAACGTGAAACTCGTAAAATCTATTTTTCACACACCTCTACCTCCTTCATGGGTTACATTATTATTTAGCATGCAAAGACCCAGTTTAGTTTAATTAAAAAAATGTCTTGTTTTATTTAATTGGAAATATAACTTACTGTATGTTTGCAAGTGCTGATTTGCTGATTTTTTTCTTATATTTTTTCAAACTTTATTTATTTTACAAAAAGAGTTTTGCACTTTATTCATTCATTTTTTGTTTAATAAGAGCAAATTGCATTTAAAGCCCAATGGGGGAAATGTTCAATAAAAAAGCAGCATATTTGAAATAATTTCTTTGCCTTTTGTCATTTCACAAAATAATCGTAATCGTAATCGAAAATCGGATTTTGAGAGAACAAAATCGAGATTTTATTTTTAGGCAAAATCGAACAGCCCTATTTTGGATTGAAGTTCCTAATTATTCGTCGTGTATGTAATTCACACAAGAGAAAAACAATGTGGTTATTTCATAAAGACTATCAAATGACTAGAAAACGTGATTTTATATATAGTAATAGAAGGTTTTGGCCGTGCCGCCCAGCCTCACGTTTGCTCCACCGGGCTCCACCGCGGCGTCCTGATCACAGCTGAGAGGAGCAGATGGTTGCGACCGCATTATTTTGAAAGTTATCGTATGCTAATTGGGTCAAACGGCAGCAGCAGCTCGGAAAGGTGACGCAAAATGACGCACTTTCAGAAATCACTGAGTGGAGCGTCGGGACAAAGATTTAATATACGAATGGACGCAGGCTTAGCTCTCTGTTGTGCCCTTTTTTTCCCTCCCGATCGCGTCCCCTTAATGTATTACTTCCCTGCGGGGGCTGCCGAGCACCCACCCAAGCTGCACCTACGCAGCAGCAGCAGCAGGAGGAGGAGGAGGAGGAGGAGGGTGCTGTGACCTTTCCTACCGTCCACAGTGATCACCTTGATGACATACACAGTTTAAACAAACATCTTTCCAATAAAGAAACGTGATTTAAGCAGCTTGGATTCAAAACCAATGATGGAAAAACCATAAAGAGACTTTAATGTGACTCAAGTCAGCAGTCTGAGCTTTAACGGCGGTTCTCATTGACTTCTCTCTACGACATCCAGATGACACGACACCACTGTAATTCCGCCCCGATCGAGAGCTAATGGAAAACACATCAATCAATGAGAAGCCCGGCCATTCCACATATCCCTCCCCTCTGGTTCTTGAGTGGTGATTACTTCTTCAGAAAGGCAGACAAAAGAGAGACAATTCAGCCTCTGAGACCAAAAACTCCAATTAGGAGGCCGTATTGGTCGCCGCCGTCACCGGCCCGCCGCCCCGATTGTTTTTGACACTCGTTTGGAATGGTGTTTTTATGTGTGTGTGTGCGTTTGTGTTTGTGAGTCCACATCTCCTCTATTCCACGGCGAATCATTAGATGTGTCAGGCCGGTTTATCAGCGAGCCTGATGAGCGGCGGCGGCGGCGGCGGCGGCCTGTCGGTAATCTGGCCGACAGAGCGGTGATGGATCATTCCAGCCGCCGAGACGTGCTGTAAAGGACTGCATGGGCTGGTTTCTGTGGGGGTTTTTTACGTCTGCGTTTTGATGATGCACGCCGGCGGCGTGGACGTGAACTCTGTTGGGAGATAATTCTTTCTCTTCTTCCTCCAGCTCCTCTTTTCCCTTCACATTTGCATTTCTGCTCGTTGCCGTTGCTCCCTGCTGCTTTCCTGTCATTTTCCTTTTACTTCATTTTGACCTCCTGTTTTTTTTTTGTTCTTTTAATTTCCCTTACTCGTCCTCTTCTTGTCTCTTCCCTTCACATTTGCATCGGCCTTTCCGTTGCTCCCTGCTACTTCAGTTTTCTCTTTACAGCACCCCACACTCCCTATTTGTTCCTCACCCTCTGCTCTCATTCCATCCCTCACCCTTATCTGTCCCATTTCCCTTGCTCTGATTCCTCTCTTTCCTCTCTCTCTCTCTTTCGATCACCTCAAGTAATTTCTCATCCTTGTTATCGATCCGCCCATCCCATCTGTTCGCCCGTCCGTCCATTAACCACTCCTGTCATTTTGTCCTTGCAGTGTGACCCGGGAGAAGCCACCAAGTTGCTGTACGACCTTCTGTACACGGAGCCCATCAAGATCGTGCTGATGCCGGGCTGCAGCGGCGTCTCCACGCTGGTGGCCGAGGCCGCTCGCATGTGGAACCTCATCGTGGTGAGTGTCGCCTCCCGTTTGCACCGGAACGAGCAACGACGTTTCTTTTTTTTTTTTTTTTCAATCCGCAGTCGTTTTAACCCCCAGAGGTTTTGGAATGGTTGACGCCGGGCGTGAGCTGCAAGTTGCGTCAGCGTCGTTACTCAGTCAGATGTGAACACAGACGTGATGCACATATTTTTAGATTCAAGCACACGACTTCCAGAGGACATTTAGATGATTTCCTCTCTGATATCCTTTGCAAAGAAACATGAATGACTTTGCTTAGAAAAAGATGCTATTTATATATAAATATTTATATATACTGTGTGTATATATACATATATATATATACTATGTATAGAGAGAGAGACATCATCCTTCAAATTGTAAATGAATCACTGCTGGTTGGTAACAATGGTAGTTTTTTACTCTTATATTATTCTATATTGCATGTTTTAAAGCTTCTAATCACTAAAAGAATAATTTCATAGAACAGTTATAGCTGTCGACTGCATGTCTTTAAAATCAGACTTCCACATATTAGTCTATTAGGAACATATTAGTGTATGAGATGTGAGATAATAATCTCTGAAAATGGCCTGGATGATGATGATGATGTCATAGAAAAACATCGCTGCAGCAACCGATGCTGTTGTTTGTTTGGTTTATTGATAATTGCCAAAAGTCAACCAAATGCCATGTTGGAGTTGCTTACAGTAGTTTAATAATATTGATTTGAAGATTTCAACATAGTTGTAAGGCTGGAACTATAAATATATTATAAGTGGTGCTCAGAGTAATGACTGTTTTTACTACACTGCTTCTAACCATTGCTTAATAATGCATCAGTTTAAAGGGTCAGTTCACCACAAAACGAAACAGGAACCATGTTCCTCTGCTGGTATCCAACCAAGCAGATCGTTCTGGTTTAAGACCCAAAACGATGCAGGCAAATTGAGTTCCGTTTGAAATTACATTTAAAAATCCAACACCAACATCTCGTTCCTCTCCTGAAACCACAGATCGCTCTGTCAGCGGTCTTCATGTCGGGACTTTATTGGGTAGAAAATCGACAGTGACAGCGTTCCCACGTCTGTGGATGAGATCGATGCCTTCAAACCAGGTCTATCATGCATGCCAGGTCTGTAACATCCAGACCCTTTGGTGCTCTGATCCTCCACAAGAAGACCACGTCGTTACAGGAAGTGATCCGACCCCGATAAGAACCGGAGGTCATTCCCTCTGAAAGTACCGTCGGAGCTATCACTGGCTGCCATTCATCTGAATAACGATCTTCTGTACTTGCTGGTAATCATACTAAGTTCCCCCAAAATCAATGCCACAGTTGTTTATTGATTTTAAAGTACTTAACACGGCGCTTTTAATTAGCGGCGACACTTTCACCGCGCTGAAATTGACGCGTGACGCCAAACAACTTCCAACGACATCTGAGCTGTCATTTCTTCTTCTTCTTCTTCTTCGTCGTCTGCCGTCGCTGCTTAAGGTTATTTTGTTTATCTCGACATCTCTTGATCTGCCGCTCCGTCACTCACGGCGCTCTGCTTATTAGCTTTGTCCCGTAATTGAAGTTTCATCCGGAGATTAGTCGCCGGGAACAATTGGTTCTCGGCGGTTTGGCATCACCTCTTTCTCGTTTCCGGTTCCCCCCCCCCCCCTCCTCATCATTACAAACTCTTTTCCACATTTTGACTCTTTGCCTTCCTTTTTTCTGTCTGTCAACGCCGCCTGGAGCTGGCACCCTCCAATCCGAGCCCCCTTTTCCTCCCTTCCTTCCTTCCTCCTCTCCGTCTTTCTCTCCCACTCTTCATTTCCGCCTCGCTCCCTCATCTCAAGCAGCCGTTTTCTCCGCGCACACAAAAGGGATCCGTCTTTCTTTACTACGCGCCACCACTGGCACAACCTCCTAACCGCCACACTCAATTATTTCTGTGTGCCGCCTGCCTGCCGAAGCCTCCTCGCATGTCAAACAGCCTCATCAGAGAGCCAGGGAGGTAAAAAAAAAAAAGAGGAAGCAAACCTCCGTTTCTGGACGCTGATCAAGACGGGGCTCTCCATCGGCTCCTCTTGGCACAGCGTTAATTTGATCTCCCTTCTCCCTTTCCAAAAGCACTGTAAGCCGTCGGCGGCCATTGATCTGCTGCTACAAGGCGACGCAGAGCTGAGGAACTGAGAACCGAGAGATGTTGTTTGTTGGGTTTTTTTGGGACGGGGGAAGCTTCAGTGCAGAACTTTGTCTGTCTGTTGCAGAGTCGGTCTATTTCTGCCACGGAAGCTTTGTGCTCCGTTTTAGATTTGTGTTTGTTTGTGTGTGTGTGTGTGTGTGTGTGTGTGTGTGTGTTTGTGTCAGATTTTCTTCTAGTTTTGAGCGATTTACTTTAGAGATCTTCAACAGGAGGTCCACAGATTTCATCTCAAACTTTTTTCTTCCAAAATTACACATTAACATGAATACAAACTATAGTAAGCAAATATAAATCTTCCTGTTGTGAAGTTGTGGTGTAGAAATGGCAATATAGAATACAAATATGCTCTATAAATATATTATTATTATTTTAATGGCTCATACATACATGATTACAAAGTACTGTTATACACGGCACATTATTATTGACCCGAGTTAATGTAATGATATGCGATAGGGGGTCCTTCAAAAGAAACATCTCTCAATCATACAGCCATGTCTGTTTTTTTTGTAGGTTTTATTAGATTTATGGCTGATGATGTCATCGCTTACAACTAAGTTAATTAAGTTGTATGTGTTGTATTAATTGTATGTGACGACCAGATCCTTCCCTGTGTTCTTCACCTAGTTCTACCTGTCTGTGCCCATGGGGGATTTATCTTTTTTATTATTTATAGTTGGGAGTCAGCGTCAAGCCCCCACACACCCCTCGCTCCCATTGGTGGACAATCCCGGGTCGCCTAGGTAACGGGGGGGTCCAGGTTCCTCGTTGAGAAGGAGACCTGTCGAAGGATTTTATCATCCGTCGCTGTGGAACTGGTTGTTCGAGGAAGTGCCGTGTTTCTGCCTGTACTTTCCAACCGTCCCTCCTCCCTGCTGCTTTTGGACGCACATCTCAGCAATCTGCGTCTTGTGGGAATCGAGCCTAAAAACCAGAACCTAAAAAAAAACACTCCAGTGAAACAATCGTTAGCGCTTTTGTTGTTGTTGTAATAACAGAATGTGTCATCATAATTTCATGGTGGTGTATATGCATGGGGGAAATCCTGCATGCGGCGTTTTCTTTTCTTTCTTTTACAAATTGAAATTACAGTGTTTATCTGCACACCTGATAAGCCCGAGGGGGGAGGCAGGATGGGGGAGGGAGCGGGTGAGGAGAGAAAATGAGAAAATTGGGAGCAGGTGATTGTCTCTCTGGTTCTCTTGTCTCTTTTTTCTGGCATTCCTCTCCGCCGTTCGCCATCAAAAGAACTCGGCGTTCAGGGGAGGAACGAGATTTGAATACATTTGGATTGAAGTCTGTTCTGTCGTCAGAGGTGTATAAACGTCTGCCTTAATCGCCGTTTTCCCTCCCCGGTTTCCCAGCTCTCCTACGGCTCCAGCTCGCCGGCCCTCTCCAACCGCCAGCGCTTCCCCACCTTCTTCCGCACGCACCCGTCGGCCACGCTCCACAACCCCACCAGGGTGCAGCTCTTCCAGAAGTGGAAGTGGACCCGCATCGCCACCATCCAGCAGACCACCGAAGTCTTCACCTCGGTCAGTGCCCCTTTTCCAATCCTCTCTATCTCGCCTTCAATTTTACGCCTTCCTTTTTTTTTTTTCTTCTTCTCACTTTGGCTCCATCATATTTTTTCCCAAAGTGTCAGGTTTCCTTATCGCCCGCCCGCCTCTGTGTGTTTGTTTATGAGAGCTGTCGTGTTCTCGGGCGACGCTGCTTCAAACTCTCCGGGGGAAATTGATGGGAGGGATTTTTGTAAGTAATTTGTTGGAGTATTGGTTGTGAGAAATATTGATCACGCAATATATCTCTCCCAGGCCGGGGCGGGTCAATACCCTGACATCTTTGGCTTGGTTGCTGTAATGGAGGTTAATGATCCCGCTCTCACGTTCCTTCCTCTCTGCCTTTCTCACATTCTTCTTCTTCTTCTTCTTCTCTGCTCTCCAATTGTGTTCTTTGCCTGAAAAAAATCCATTCTCTTTATCTCCCATGCTGCCTTTTCTTCTCCATCCCTCTCTGGATGTTTCTCATATACACTTCAGATCTTTTTTTCTTTTTTCTTTTTGCCGTCTCTTTGCTTCTTTTTTTTTTGTCTTTCTCTATAATCTCAACCCGTCGGCTCTGTCTGTCTCGGTTCAGCTGCCTCTCTGACCCCCCTCTCCCCTCCCCGTCTGTCTCCCTGTCTGTCTCCCTGTCTGTCTCCCTCTGCCCTCCCCTTTCATCTCACAGACTCTGGACGATCTGGAGCAGAGGACGAAGGAGGCGGGCATCGAGATCAGCGTTCGCCAGAGTTTCCTCACCGACCCGGCTGTCGCTGTCAAGAACCTCAAGGTGCTTTGATTAAAAATTCACCTCAGCTGCTTGCCCACACGCCTCCACCCACACACCTCCACCCACACACCTCCACCCCCCCTTCCTCCTCCAACTCACAGCTGCACACCATACCATTAGCATAGAGGCGATTTGATAGGGGAAATTAATGCGCCATGCTAATTAGCAACTCCTGAACAGCAGGAACTTTGGCAGCGCCGCGCCGCCACGTCAAGCTGTGCTGTAGTGAAGCTGAACCGTCGCCGCCGCCGATGTAACTAAGCAGTGTTTCGTCTTCCTGTTTTTGACGCAGCGCCAAGACGCCAGGATCATCGTGGGGCTCTTTTATGAGACCGAAGCCAGGAAGGTGTTTTGTGAGGTTGGTTTCCCTTTCTTTTCTTTTTTCCCCTCCTCGCTGGATTGATCCCGATGGACAGACCCTGATCGGCTATTAGCAGAAACGGGATCTCCATAATGAGCTGTTTGGATGTCTGAATGAGTTTCCTTTACTTGGCAGTGATACAACACGTATCTGGGAATAACTCTCCTCGTTGTTTATCATCCTTCCCCCTCCCTTCGTCCTCCCTCCTCTCCGTATCGGCCTCCCTTTTACCCCCGGCTGCAGGTGTTCAAGGAGAAGCTCTACGGGAAGAAGGTGGTGTGGTTCCTGATCGGCTGGTACGCCGACAACTGGTTCAAGATCAAAGACCCCGCCATCAACTGCACCGTGGAGAACATGACGGAGGCGGTGGAGGGTCACGTGACCACCGAGATCGTCATGCTGAACCCGGAGACGGTCCGCGGCATCTCCAACATGGTGGGAACCGTTCTCAGAATCACATTAGAACAGAAATGGGATTTATTTTCTTCCTCTAATTGATAATTAGTCACATTTGTGTTATACTTGAGGCACTTGGGTCGACTTATTGAGCTTATAATGGCACATCTGTGCTTTGTACGGATACATGAACAACAAATCACAGAAACTGGGGATCACGCGTAATTCTAATTACAGATGAGGATTAATATAAGGGGAAGGAAACATCTGTAGATCATTCATGCCGGCCGATACCAACACATTAGTACACTCCATTAACTGACTTAAACGGGAAAATACACCTCAGTTTACACTCATTATCAGCTGTGTTTTTATGGAAAGAAAAGTGGGGATAAAGTGCAAATGTGACGTTGATTATGTACCAGAGTCTGCAGGACGGAACCTGCAAAAACCAATGCAACGTTAGCGTGTTAGCATCGTTATTGTGAGCATGTTAGCTCGCCGGATGTTGAGCAGACTCTTCTACACTTCTGCTTGTTAATCAATGCATAATCTGAGTTTTTTAATTCAGTCTCCTAATTAATCATAGGTGTGTTTTGGCCATAACATGAATTAAACTAATCAGAGTGTCATCTCCCATCCCCTTTAACAGCCAGGTGCAGAGACGGCACATTATTGGTTAAATGGTGGGTTTGGAAAAAAAGCAAGGCAGGTTTTCAACAACAAATGGCTCGACCACATTTTAAAACCAACACAGAAACGAGAGCAAGTACGTTTGTTACTTCTGGTGCGTCCATGAGCTGAATTAAAAATAAATAATAAGCCCTAAAAATCAGGCTTTTTTAAAAATATATATATATATATATTTCTATGGTTGTATTGCACTGCGGTTTCAAGCTTGTCAGTCAAACACGCTGCTCCGGTGCCTATAAAAAGGTTTCACCCCCTCGGATGTCAAGATTTTACAAAAAAAGCCTCTTTGATGTTGAAGTGAAAGCATATTTCTACAATGTAATGCCAATTAATTAAAAAAATATAGACATGTAAAATAAGCGATTGCATAATTATTTTCGGCGGGCCTAATCCGACAGACGTCCAGCCTAATGGGTGCAGGTAGGAACGCCTGAGTGCCGTGATTGTGGTGTTAAAGACACCTGAGTTTGGGAGCTGGTTAATCAGCGTCCCCGGCTACGGTTGCTATACTGAAATTAATTAGCGTTACTTTGTAGAAATCTGCTTTCAATTAGACGTTTTTTTTTGCTTTTTTCCCATTTATAGAAGCAATAAAAGGAGGAAACATCCAGGAGAGAGAGAGTATCTTATCTTGGATTTCCTGTTAGTGGGTTTGAGCTGTTTTCATAGATTGTACCTCTTTTTTTTAAATACTCTTTTTCATCCCCAAACAACAAGTCTGAAACAAATCGATTCCCACAAGTTTTTCTTCTTTTCATTGCAACACTGTCACAGATTCAATGAACTGCGTGTGACCTGAATCAGTCGTTTCCTGACAGAAGGTATAGAAGACGGATGATAATACTGTCTTTTTCTAAGTTTGCCTCACAGGTAGCCGTCGTTCTCTAATCCTCTTAAACTCTCTCTCATTGTTCGACCTCCTCAGACTCAGCTGGTCTACGCTGGATCATCCTTTCTTTCTTCTTGTTTACCCATCTTCCCTTTCTCCTCATCCCCACCTTCCTCGCCGCCCCTCCTCTTCCTCTCCGGAGCTCCATCGGCAGCTGTTGTTGATATTCATGCAGCACCTGCCGCTACCTGCTGATTTAGCTGTTGACGTGCTGCTCAACGGCCGATAAGAATTACAGCCTGAACTCCCGCCTCGCAGTCAATCTATTCAAATTCAATTTCCCAAGTTTTGAAATGGGCGTATTTCTTTCTAGACGGCGAGATGAAGCCTGGACGTGGCGGTTACGGCGGAGCGGGCGCCGCGATAGCACATTGTCAGCAGCAGCGGTTCAGTAGGCAGTGGCACATTTAAATGCCAAACGCCAAGGTGGAATTTCAATGAGATGAATTTGACATAACTGAGTCGGGCGTGTGTGGGTGGGTGTGTGTGTGTGTGTGTGGGGGCCCTAATTGGCCCCCAGAGAATCCCCTGGGACACCTTGGTGATCGGCAGCAATAATCTGAGTTCACACGTGTATCCTCGCTCTCAGAGGGAGATTTATTGGTGTTTAATTACTGAAGCGGATGTCGGATCGACGGTGAAATTCATCACCTCCTTAAGTTAAGTCTTTTTATTTGCAGACATGGTTGCTGTGGCACATCATCTCACCATCACCATCGATATCTTCATCCCCCGGCTGCACACAGATGTGGGCGTGTTGCACACAGATGTGGGCGTGTTGCACACAGATGTGGGCGTGTTACACACAGATGTGGGCGTGTTACACACTTGTATTAAATGAGCCAGTTTAGAAACTTTTTAGAAGGCTAATTTTCCTAAAGCATCTGTAATTTAATGAGACAACCGCCCCTGTATTCCAGCTCATGTTTAAAGGAATAGTTCAGCTGTTGGACTTGATGGATTCAAGATGAAGATTGATGCCACTTTCATGTCTCATGCATTAAAGATGAAGCTGCAGTGAGACGTCGGGTGGATTCCCTCGCCCTCGGTTTCATCCCCGGGGTTAACGCCGTCGTCGTTTACGAGCGGCGTTTTACTTTCAAGCTCTCGACCTCTTAAATCTCAAGAAAAATCTCCAAAAACACCCAAACTTCAGCGGAGAACAGCCTACCACACAACTCCTCCAGATGATCCCCCCCTTTTTTAAATCTCTTTGCCGTTGAGTGATGCTTATTAATCTTTAATCGTATTAATGGTTTGTTTCGTCAGATGGACTCTCCCCCCCCTTTGATATGTTTTCTGTCCCGTTTCCATCAGACATCACAAGAGTTCATCGCCACCTTGATGTCTCGTCTGGGCGGCGTGAACCCCGAGGAGACCGGCGGCTTTCAGGAGGCCCCCTTAGCCTACGATGCGGTCTGGGCTTTGGCCCTCGCCCTCAATAAGACCGTGGCGCCGCTGAAGGCCAAAGGCCGACGACTGGAGGATTTCAATTACAACAACCATGACATCACGTCGGAGATCTACAGGGCCCTCAACACCAGCTCCTTTGAAGGCGTTTCGGTACGTGCCGGGGATGACAACAAGATAATAATAAAAGTGTTTATTCCTCATTCCTGGAAGGAACATAAGAATAATTCAATTAAGTGTAGTAGAGTAGCTGTTTGGTTCCCCGGACACCTCGTTAGACACGTCTGTTAAATCCACACGGCTCTGCCACACATTCTACCTCTACAAAGCCTTTAATGATCACGGTTGGGTTTTTTGTTTTTACACATTTCCAGAGAGGTATTCATTGAAAACCTCTTAAGCTCCCGTAGGACGCCGCCGTTCAGTGGAGGTGTGGCAAGGCTTCCCGAGCAGTTTACAGGCGAAGAAATGCAGAAATCAAGTGTCAAAAGTGTATTTATTTTCCCTTTAGCACCAAATCTGTGTTACAAATGGTAAAACATTGCTGCAGCAACATTAAGTGAGCGCGGCAACGCCATCAAACACTTCCATCATCATGTTCTGAGCTCGTGAACACGTTTGCAATTTATTTTTGATCAATTCATTAATTAAATGAGAAATTAGGGCCCAGAGCTAACTGACCGTGGCTTCCTATTAAGTATTTGCACGGCAGCGAGCTTCTCCTCTTCACATCTCGACAGGAAAGCAAAATGTGTTTATCAAAATGTCAAACTCTTCCCTTAATCGTTGCATTTAAATATGCTAATTAAATAAAACGTCCTCCTGTCTGTGTCTCCAGGGCCAAGTGGTGTTTGACGCCCAGGGATCCAGGATGGCGATGACTCTCATCGAGCAACTGCAAGGTAAAAACGCTCCCGCAGATGTTGCATCGCAGTGAATGTCACAAAAAAAAAAAAATGAAATAGAAATTAAAATAGAGGTCCCAGCTGACTGTATCGATCGTTGCTTTCAGCTCAGACCAAAGGGAGCAGGCTTCACTGCGATCGGTTTCAACATCCTATAATTGCACATGCGACTGGGCAGGTGTGTGTGTGTGTGTGTGTGTGTGTTGTGTGTGTGTGTGTGTGTGTGTGTGTGTGTGTGTGTGTGTGTGTGTGTGCGTGTGCGTGTGCGTGCGTGTGTGTGTGTGTTGACTCAAGGCTTCGCTCTAATTGGGCACAAGCCTTCGTTTTAAGCTGTTTCTGGAAACGGCATCCTATTTGTCACCAGTGACTTAATGAGTTTCCCCGCTACAGGATAAGGTTGAGGATTATTTTCTACCTCTGTTCCCTCCGGCGTCCTAAAGGATGAGGATTTATAATCCTGCCCCCTAACCCCCCACCCCTCCATCACACTGTCTCATATCTCCAGTTGTGGCGTCGAGGTAATTTGACATCCACAATGAGACGACCTGACTTGCATCCCTGAATCACTGTGGGACCTCATCAGTATTCCTGGTCAAGACCGCCACATAAGCTCCTTTTTTTTTCTCCCTCCTTCTTCTCCCCTTGGTGCTTATTTGTTTGTCCTTCTTTATGCACCTTGTCATCCCTCGTTTCTTTTCATCTGTTCATTGTGTGACTCTCCTGTAGCATGCTATTACAAAAACACCTAAAAACAGAAGCTAAATCCTGGTTTTCTGTCGAGTTAATGCTGCACCGGGATCAGTGATCCCATGCAAACCGCCAGGGACGAGAAGGAGCATTACTAATGAAAATGTCTGACTTTGTGATGTTATTTCACTCCCTGTTTTCATCCAGGAGGCAGTTACAAGAAGATCGGTTACTATGACAGCTCGCAGAAGAACCTCTCCTGGTTTGGAAACGATGTTTGGATAGGTGAGATGGAGTTCACGACCCCGTCTACCTGTGTTCGTTGTCTCGTCTGTCTGGGTTTTTTTCGGCGCTTTGATATCCGACCTCTTCGCTGTGGCTCCATTTAGACTCTCGCTGTAGATGACATGCTGGATTTCCTCTTCACCGCTGGTTATTTGTATGCAGACGCTCTGCACACTCAAATGTGGCGGCTATTAGAAGGGGCGTGTCTAGATTTTTTTTCTTGGGAGGCGGCCATGTAGGGGCACATTGAAATTACTATTTTTTTTTAAATGCCCTACAATCTTAGGAATTATTTTCCCAAATAATACACATTGAACAGCGTAGCATGTAAGAAATATCTGCTGGACACAAAATCGGAGGCACCCTGAACACAAATAGACAGGAAGTAGTCCAAGAGGGCCTCCAGGGAGCCCAGGGAGGCCGGCCAATCAGATTCCAGGGTTGTAGTCCAGATGTGTTTCGTAACGGTACTCGTATTCCTACTGAAAATTTCCGATACAGGGAGTTTTGCTTTTCTTTTTACTACTCGCACACAAATTCTTTGTTGTTAGCTGTAGCGTGCTAGTTGGTTTAGCCCAGTTAGCGAAACGAAACTGCGTTCTGTTAAACTGAAGTCGGGTTCATCTGTGGAAACACGACATTTAATTCACGACGGCGACACCTGAACCGTGCCGATTAGCGGAGCAAGAAAACCAAAAAAAATACGGACTTGAGGGCGTTCAGGCTCCTCCCACTGCAGAGTCACGAGTTTATCACGACAACGAGCCTTCACATGTGTGTTTAAGTGTCGGGTTTAAGTTACAGTTCAGGAATCATCACCGTTTTTTAATAATTTCTATTAAATATGCTGGCATTAGACTGCTTTGACTGTTAAAATTGGAATTATGCCCAACGAGCAACTGTTGAATGCTTAAAATGTTCAAAACAAATTACAAAAAAAGAGCATTTTCTGCATTTTCTTTGTTTTCCTTATCGTATTGAAAAACATAGCGAAGCGTGACCTCAAAGCCGAGGTACGCACCGAGCCGGGAAATTGTGTGTACCGCTAATTAAAAATACGCCAAATTAGCTTTTAGCAGTTTCCTGTTTGCAATGGAAGCACAGACGACTATCCCTGCATTCCTCCCCCTCTCCGTAGAAGATTCTTTTGTTTTTTCAGGGTTTAAGGCAGCTATAGGAGGGTTCTTTTTTGATGGACATTGGAGATAATGATGTCCTCGGAAAGTGCAAGTCACGTCCGTGGGGTTTAGAATTTGACTGAGTTGAGACTGAAAGTTCTGAACCAAATTGCAGAAATCGGGGGGCTTTGCGACGGGTTTTAAAGCACCTTAATTGCCTCCGTGTCACAGCGACTGCTGCGGCTCCAGCTGCTGACCGACTTGCTAAGTGGGACAAACCACAAACCGAAGCTGCCCCTTGTGTTTTTTTGTTTTTCGGGAACACCTGTCGTCTTTTTTTTACGTCTCGCATCTCGAAGCCTTCGTGACCAGACTTCGTCTCCCGACTTTCTGTCTCGTATTCCAGTTTCGCCGTGAAAACCGGTTTCGTGATTTTCCTCAGACGCCAAAGAAGCGTATGTGGTTTGTTTACCGGCCGCGTCCCTCCCTGGAGACGTGACATACTTGTGCCTGGACAGACTGTGCCACTAATCAATCCTGCATGCCTCGCTGCTCCGTGGAGAGAGAGTTTTTTAGGAGGTGATCAGTTGCCACGGCTTAACTGAACCCAGCAGGATGCGAGGTGGTGATTCCAGGTCAGCATCAGGCGGTGAGGGACGGTTGACCCGTGGAGACATGTCCTTCCTTTTAGCTCTTTAGTTTCGACTCGCTGCAACGTGACCGGCTCGGTGTTAGCCCAGTTAAAAACCCCGCCGGGTTCAAACCCACCCGGAGATGAAGTTCACTTGATTCCTTGCCTCCTCTGTCGGAGCTTGATTTCATCTTTCTGACATCTGACATCTACACGTTGACAGGAAATGAGTAATTTCCTGCTTTCTGGAGCCGACTCAGTTCGGGGGTGAAGTTTTTGTTGTGTCTTTTATTGTGGCGGGAGGGAGGAGGAAGGGGGGGGGGTTGTTTTCCTGTGCATTTTACCAGCCGTCTCTCTTTCTCACTCTCTTCACGGTCGCCCTAACAACCACTTCAGCTCAGCTCTTCTCCTAATCGCTGTGGCAACTGTTATAGAGCTGGGTCTCCATGGCAACACCCTGTCCTGATTCCTTGATCAAGGACGGAGGAGGGTTTAAATGGCGCACGGTCATCACACACACACACACGCACCATTAATTATTGCTCATTCATTCACACATACAGTCTTAAGCAGCCTCTTTAATGAATAACATAATCGCAGTTAATATGTGCTTTGTTAAATTGTATATTATATACAAATTAATTACAAAGTTGCAAACGAAATATTACAATAATGCAGGATAGAATGATGAGAATAACATTTAAATAGTTATTTAATAAAAACTTGAGGTCATAGTCAATAAAAGCAAAGATTCATGTAATAAAAAGGTGAAAAACGTGATTCTGTGTTTCTTTTAGTAGAGCTGGATGTTTTTAGACTACAAAGGATTATGGGAAACAGGCTGTTAAAAAGAAAGATGAACAATATATTTTTAAAACACCATTATGTGAACATACGAAGGCTCTGTTCCAAAGCTGTACTTGATCAGTTGACATGATTTGAATTAGGTTTTCTTACTTCTGGAGCAGTTTTTATTACATTTTTTGCTCACTTTTACTTGTGTTGTGTTAAAAATCACACGTTCACACTTGGAATTCTATTTGATCCATTTGTTCTCCTCAGAAGTTTCAGATTGATTGATGGAGGATGTCATGATGATGTAAGCATGCTTCGTTTTGTTTAAAGCTGCTTGATTTTGATATAAAAATACAAAGAAAACATCATTTTTTTGTACATTTTTCGGCATATATCATTAAATAGGTGAATAATCTGCCCCCCCAGCATGTGATCTCAATAATTTCCCATTTCAGCCCGACTTTAAAAACACATGTGACGAGTTTGGGACGCTCTCATATAGCTCATTTAATAATCTGCCTTAAATCGCACAGATGGACGAACACTTTCTGGCTCTTGAAACATTCTCGTAAACAACACATTTTCCTTTATGCCACATGTGGAAAGAATAAATAGACGCATATATGGATGGTCTTAATAACATCTTAAAAAGCTTTGAATTCAGTTTCACCAACAGAAAACGGCTTTTGGATATGAAAAAGTCTAATTTAATTAACAAATGTGTATCCCATGCCAGTGTTGGCGACAGCTCATCATTTTATATAATAATCGGTTTCCGGGTCGTTATTTCTCTGTGGTATTAAGACGTATCTAAAGGTTAACGGGGTGAGCCCTGCGGGATCCCTCTTATAAACCTGATCCCTCGGTCAGATGACACCAGATGCTAACTTGGCCGTGTGACCGCGCTGACAGGCATCTAAACAGAGAGCATGATGGGTGCTTTGACACCCGGCCGCCCCTCGAGGGGGCGACACTCTGACACTTTCCTCTGACATCTGACACATCCGCTTCACGCGGTGCTCTGCCTAGCCTCTGACGCACACACACACACACACACACACACACACACACACACACACACACACACACGTCTGTAGCCCCAGAACCCTACAGACGGACAGTCGGAGGCTGTTGAGGGTAAAATGCCCTTCTGGTTTCCGCCCACATAAGCATAAATAATCAGCCAGTCAGTATAAACACCACAGACTTTGTTAGGCATACAATCTGAGCTCTGGTTTAAGTTTTTGTCCCGTTAATGCAGTGAGATGTGTCCTCTCTCTCCTTTCAGGCGCCGGGCCTCCGGCCGACCGGACGGTGGTGATAGAAGAGTACAGGTTCTTATCTCAGAAGCTGTTTGCAGCCGTGTCCGTGTTCGCCGGCCTCGGCATCCTGCTCGGCATCGTCTGTCTGACGTTCAACATCTACAACGGCAACGTCCGGTGAGTTCACCGACACTGAATCTTATCAGTGAAGTGTCTCGTCTGTCTGCGTCATCCTTTCTGGACGCCGTGTGACCCAAACAGCTGCTTGCTTCCACGGAAATCCTGGAAATGACTGGAAAGTTTGGTCTTTGTCAGCTGTAGTGTTTGAGTTGAGCTCCGCCTCCTTCAAGATCATCTCATCACATGATACCCACATGATAGCATTTGGTCTTCATCAGTCATTTTCCAGGCTACAAATGTTTGAGGCGAGTTTATTGAGGTGGGCGTGGTGCAGTATTTGGCAGCAGGTAGAGAGTTAGTACTTCTATATGAGGGCAATAAATGGTCAAAATAACCAATAATACTCAAAATATGCTTAAACCTCTTAAAATTGCACTTAAACATACCGATGTCACTTTAGTTTTTTTTTTTTTTAAGAAGAAACAAATATTTTTATTGCGTCTTTTTATCCTGAACATCCTTTTTATTGAAAACTAATGAGAAATAAGGTGATTATAAATCAAAAGATCTCCCATAAATAAAGGATATGATCCATTGATCAGACTTTTCTATGATATATTTTTGTTATTCATGTACTTTTTATTGACAGTATGCCAGTATTTGAGTTCCTTAACTGTTAAAATAGGACTTATGTTTATACATTTCCAAATAAATGAACCAAATACAGTTATTTCCCAACTATCGTATCGGAAACATTCCGCACCATGATTTTTATGTTCTCTTACCTTGTGCTTTAATAGTTTCAGCTTCGCAAATTAAAAAAACATTTGTCGCTTTTCTTTTTCATTAAAGCAAATTAATTGTTTTGCTGCAGCTCTTTCTCTTTCTTTTTCCCGGCTCCCTCCGTTTGTCCTTGAGTGACGGCGGTGAAGCCGTCCTCCAGAGAGGAGGTCACCATTAAAAGGATGTTTTGTTGTTGTGTTTTTTTAAAGCCAGCATTGATTGATGGACTAAACGGGCCGTCGGAGTTTAAAGCCAGCGTTTTGTTAGGCGGAGGTCACCTGTTCGAGGGGGAGTAGTGACTGGAAATGAAATCCTGTCACAACACCCAGATGCTCCAGCAGAGCTGATCGGTCGCCGTGGTTACACTCCATCTGGGAATGGCTGTGTTTATAGATGTTAAATAAAATAATTCCCGTGTTTTACCAGAGCTCCTTCCCTCTGTCGAGGTTCGATGTCGCCGCTGCTTCTCCAGTTAAAGGACTGCAAACTTGGCGTTGTGGGCGGAGCTTCTCTCAATCCCTGCAGCTGGCTGCGTTGTCACAACTTAAGCATCGCCAGAGAGCAAATGCAAATAGACTGCCATTTAAAAGAAACTGCCTTTTGATCTTGGGGTTTTTAAGCTTAATACATGTCTGTGAAGCCGTCTCTCTTACAGTATTTTCATGTTTGCTCGGGTCAAAGTGATTTTAAAGTCCCGTAAGTCCACGAGCTTATCTTATTTTTCTTCAGGGGGGAAAAGCAGGAGAGGTTTGTTCCTGTAGCATCTCTGGCTGGATTGTCGGTGTTGCCAGTCAGGCCTTCCTCTTCCAGATTATATTTCAAACACAATTTCACCGAGGGGCTGATCTCAGCAGCCAAAAACACCGCCAGTCAAATCAAATCATATTTCTTCAGTAAGCCGTTTCCACAATAAATAAAAGAAACACAAGGTTGTTACCGACGGCCTTGTGAGACAAAAATACATAACAAATCCACTTTCTGAAAGACAAAAAAAGTCCAACTTGATCCTCTTTATTCTTATGTGAAATGAGGAATTATCACACGAACACCAAGCGGGACTATCTCGTTATCGTCGAGTTTATCCGCTAATTTATGCTTCAAGATCCCTGCATCCGAGGAACCTCAGTTTCATACATCGTATCGTACTCGGCTAAAAAAGGCATCGCGAAGGAACAAAATAGTATGGGAACGTCTCTGCTTTCAGCTCATTGTTTATACGGATGTCGTTTCACCATCGCTGCTCTCTGTTTCTTGGCTGCAGCTGGCAGCAGTTAACAACACAGTTGGACACCAGCGGGTGAACACAGTGGAGCATTTAGCAGCTAAAGAGCCAGATATCCCCCCCTCCCCCCCCCCGGGAGTTGGTAGAGTCCAAAAAAAGCCCAAAGAAAACTGAAACATACAGCTGCACACAAACAAAGTAAGCAACTGATTGCTTTGTCAGTGTTGAGTTCACAACTTGTTTCCGTTGCCACCTAGTGGCCAAAATAAAATAGCAATTTAAAATATCAGCTAGCGTTGAAGGCAGGCTAGGTTTAAGTTAGTTAAATCTGATGAAAGTTTAATCACAACAGCAACCGATGAATCAAATGCTTTGATTCCAAAAAGGGGAAAATCCATCTTTAATCGTTTAATTCGGCCCAAATGAAATGCCTGATTTCTGCCCGTGCTCTCAGCGAATGTTCATTATGCTAATTTTACCTTTTGTGGTGATAATTTGGCTGTGGAGGGATTCCTGGAGGGACGGGCTGAGAGCTGGTGTTGGAGTAAATCCTTCCCTTGCTTGTGTCTGGTTAGTGATGTGATGTTATCGTGTGTCCAGTGAAGCTCCAGCGAATCACACAACACTCATCCGAGGAGCCAAAACATCAGATTTTGGTGCTTCAGAATCACACGAGAACTTCTTTTTGTAAAAAAATGAAATAAAATCCAGCACAGGCAAGAGAAAAGGATGCCAGTTTTTCTTCACATAGTCACCTCGACTCAAAGCTGCATCGTGATGAAACGGGAGAAAGCGGAGCTCCACAGAACATCAGATATTCATGGTTTGTTACAGCGTTAGAGGATTTTATATCAAAGGTGTGTGTGTGTGTGTGTGTGTGTGTGTGTGTGTGTGTGTGTGTGTGTGTGTGTGTGTTATTAAATAAGCAGCCTGACCTCGGGGCAGCATGAGGTCAGGTCAACGGGATGAAAGAATAAAAGACACACCTACTGCTGCAGGAGGAGGAAAGCTGCTGCGTGGGCGCACATCTGAAATCTGGAGCCTTTCAGAATATGATTATAATACTGAGATTTTCTCCAATACAATATAAATATATATATAGTATTTTTCCACACTGTGGTATTAGTACTTTTACTTAAGTACAGGATCTGATTACTTCGTTTACCACTGGAAATCACTGTACTGGTGATGTTTTTTACATTTGTGACCAGCCACGGCAAATCCTACTGTTTGTGGTGAACTGAAAGATAGTGTGTCTGAGATCAACACATCCTTAAACACATACAGCAGTAAAATGAGACGTACACAATAATGCAGCAGTAATATTGATCCAAAAACATGATATATAATAATGAAACACTTCACTGCACAATAAGTACTTTTACTTTTTATACTTTAAGTAAATTTAGCTTTCAATTAAGTAAGGTTTAGAATGCAGGAGGTGGTATTAGTACTTTTACTGAAGGATCTCAATACTTGGAAATCTCGGTGCTTTTTCTGTTTATGCTAATTACGTACTGCTTGATTCTCCTTGAAGCTCCGTCTTCCCGTCCACAAACGACACCGTTTAGCACCAGAAACTTTCCTCTGGTGTCAAAGACGTAGGCAGAGAGCTGGAGACACCCACTGTGGATTGTTGCTGCCTTTAAAAATTATGCTTTATGTAGTTTATTAAAGGTAAACAAAAATGAACATAGCCAGGTTGGTAGTTTAGAAACACCATCGGTATCAACTACTCAGATAATGTCATTTAATCTACTTTTATAGCTTCTTTTTTTGTAAATCGACCACATTTGTTCACAAAATATTGTATTTTGACATTCATGGTCCCCAGAGGATGAAAGAGATTAATTCAGTTGGATTATCAAGAAATCATGTTCCTGTTAGGTTGGTAATAAGATAATTTATCCCCTCATATCTGCAAAAACATTAATTCCCATCAGAAAACCACCTGAACATAGATTTTATCTGTTAGTTTATAAAAGAGTCAGAATAATTGACGGCTTCATACGGGAAGCAATCAAATATGCAAAACGTCCTTTAAACGGCAAATTTGGAGTCTGGCTGATTAATGAACAAACAGACAGCAAAAGATTGTTTTTTTTATTTTTTATGATTTTGTTCCAAGATGTTTCTGGAGCTCTTTCAAATTACATTGATTGATGCAGATTGCCTTTGTGCATTGCATTGTGGGAGAATAGAAACCCTCCAGTCTGATTTGAGTGTCCTGGTTCCTCCTGTTCGTTCCAGCTGTTTTGGCTCCACTTTCACAAATTGTCCTTTTTTCCTGTTGTTTGACCCGTTCAGCAGACTAATATAATAACGACTGTCCGTCATGCGATGGAGCGACGCCCAGAGACGAGCAGCGATCCATCCTCGGACGTTTTGTTTGCCAGACTGTCTGAACGGGAGAAAGATAACGATGATAAAATATTAATTTAAATAAATTAACAGCAATTGATGACATTTCTGAGAGCAGACAGAGAGGTCGCCGACACGATGCCAGTTTACCAACAAATCTACCAAACATTCAAGCAGGAATGAAAATGGCCGTTGTTGTTGTTGTTGTTCCTCCTTCATCTGCTTGTGTTCGTCACGTTGCAGCTACATCCAGAACTCCCAGCCGTACCTGAACAACATGACGGCGGTGGGCTGCATGATGGCGCTGGCCGCCGTCTTCCCGCTGGGCATCGACGGTCACCACGTCCACAGATCTCAGTTCCCCGTCGTCTGCCAGGTAACAGCAGCAGGAGGTGATGGGGAGGAGGAGGGGAGGAGGAGGGGGTGTCTGCAAATATTTGGGCTCATTGATTTGATGCTTGTGCCAAAATGCTTTCTTAGAAGGAATTAAATTCAGATTTTTATGCATTAGGTTTTCTTTTATACCAGTTATATGAAATATTTATAAAATTCATATTCCATATTTTAACCCCTTAAAGTCCAAATGAAAGCACGCATCAAATAAACTTAAATAAGATCATAAAAATGAAGTATGTAAATGAAAGAAATTTAATATTTTTTGTATCCTCTATGTTTAAAATCAGGCTCTATTTGTCACGTGTCGACCGTGACGGGAAACTAGGCAGCTTTTTAAGTCACGATATTCACGATATTCCCGATAACGAAGATTCTCCACGATCAACTTAACGTGTTTTTTGTTTTTTATCCCGATTAAATCTTCCATCGTCTCATCTCTCTGCTCTACCCTTGATTTATTACGTTTGATTTAAAGCATCCGGACATTGCGTTTTTTTTTCCGTGCTACAAATATCTCCTGCTAAAACGTTAAATTTAGGAGTTTTATCACACAAATGGATGAAAGTACACTGATAAAAACGATCCCGTTTAAAAATCGCTTCATGTTTGGTGGGATAAATGTGCGAGTAGTTTCTTGAGAAGATTCTGGTTCAGATATTTCCGTCGCGGGACGGTTTGCCGTTAAAGCGCTTATTATTCCAGCGGTGCGGCGAGAGCTTTATCTGTCTGAACACTGATTCTGGTTTAACAGATTAGCTCGGGGCCATGCTAACCTCATCCAGTAGCCCTGAAGCTTTGGTCGGCTTTCAGAGACCCAGGACTGACCCACATCGCCCCTGGCTTCCCAGTGGCTCCGCCCACTTCAGCTATATCGAGTCCAGATAACGGGGCTCTGCTCGGCTCTGATTACCTCGATATTGAGGAACTCTTTGCTGTCTTTTGAGCAGATTCACTTCGAAACAAGATATTTTAAAGATGCATAAATATGAGATTCATTAATTTCAGTTCTGGTATTCTGTGGTTCAGACGTGACTCGCTGGGTGAAGAACAGGCAGACAATGGGCTCCCAGTGCTAATGAGGAAGTGTGGGAGTTGTTCCTCCGTCACCCGTGTTGAGTCTTTTTGTTGTTGAGGCCAAAGAGAGAGATTTCCAGTTCTTCTCTCTGCTCTTTGTTCCGCTGCTCTCTGCCTCTGACCTTCCACTCCAAATATTTCTTTCAGTTTCTGCTGCAATATCTCTCCATTTCCTCAAACTCACGTTGAGGAAATCTATCCGTCCGTCCGGAGCTTCTTAAAAGCATTTAACGTTCTGGCTGTCCAGATGAGAGAGGAGTGGATATTTTCCTCTGAGTCACCTTCTCTTGTCACCGTGCGTCAATAAGCATCGGCTTATAAGCAATAAGCTTAACGAGGTTGTTTGGGATGTATGCTTGAGATAAAGTACTCCCACGTGAACTATGTTATTATATTTAGCTATAATCTCTTTTAAAATGCTTGATTAAAACACCACGTATAAGAAAAGGCAGGAAAGAAGCAAATAAAACACAATTTACAGAAGGAATACTGCATGATGGTATAATTTACTAATATTTCTGAGGTAGATTGATTATAAATCATATATAATTATACAGTTCAGGGTTGACTGAATATCTTGTAAACAACCTTAATAACAGTGATTTCTTGTTAGTTTAAAGGGTATGTTTTAAATGTTCTTTCATATTTATTATTATTATTATTATTATCTCAGATCTTCCTCACCGTCAGCTTTTTGGTTCATTTTGGAGAGGTTAAAACGACACAAATATTGTTTACATTTGCCTTCATTATTTCAATTGTTAATTGTAAAAAAGGTTATACAACTATTATATTATATTTAAATATTTAATATTTTAATTTAGAGAGAATAGATGCATAATTGTAATGTATATTCTTTTTCATGATTTTGTTTATTTATTTATTTTATGTGCCATTTCTGAAACCAAGCCTACAGCCTTGATAGATGTAATTAAATGTAATTAAATGTTTTAATTGTGTCCACGTCTCCTCGCTCCTCCTCCAGTTCCGCCTGTGGCTCCTCGGCCTCGGCTTCAGCCTGGCGTACGGCAGCATGTTCACCAAGATCTGGTGGGTCCACACCCTCTTCACCAAGAAGGACGAGAAGAAGGAGAAGAAGAAGGTAGGGAGGGAGGGGGTGAGGGGGGTGGGTAAGCCTCTTAGCCGTCTCAGGGGAGCAGAGGGAGGATGGGGAGGAGGGAGGATGGAGAGGAGGGAGGATGGAGAGGAAGGAGGATGGAGGAGGGAGAGGAAGGAGGATGGAGAGGAGGGAGGATGGAGAGGAAGGAGGATGGAGAGGAAGGAGGATGGAGAGGAGGGAGGATGGAGAGGAAGGAGGATGGAGGAGGGAGAGGAAGGAGGATGGAGAGGAAGGAGGATGGAGGAGGGAGAGGAAGGAGGATGGAGGAGGGAGAGGAAGGAGGATGGAGAGGAAGGAGGATGGAGGATGGAGAGGAAGGAGGATGGAGAGAGGAAGGAGGATGGAGAGGAGGGAGGATGGAGAGGAGAGGAGGATGGAGGAGGGAGAGGAAGGAGGATGGAGAGGAAGGAGGATGGAGGATGGAGAGGAAGGAGGATGGAGAGAGGAAGGAGGATGGAGAGGAGGGAGGATGGAGAGGAGAGGAGGGAGGATGGAGAGGAGGGAGGATGGAGGGAGGATGGAGAGGAGAGGAGGGAGGATGGAGAGGAGGGAGGATGGAGAGAGGAAGGAGGATGGGAGCAGAGGGAGGAGGGAGAGGAGGGAGGATGGAGGGAGGATGGAGAGAGGAGGGAGGATGGAGAGGAGGGAGGATGGAGAGGAGAGGAGGGAGGATGGAGAGAGGAAGGAGGATGGGAGCAGAGGGAGGAGGGAGAGGAGGGAGGATGGAGGGAGGATGGAGAGAGGAGGGAGGATGGAGAGAGGAGGGAGGATGGAGAGGAGGGAGGATGGAGAGAGGAAGGAGGATGGAGAGGAGGGAGGATGGGAGCAGAGAGAGGAGGGAGGATGGAGAGAGGAAGGAGGATGGAGAGGAGGGAGGATGGGAGCAGAGAGAGGAGGGAGGATGGAGAGAGGAGGGAGGATGGAGAGAGGAGGGAGGATGGGAGCAGAGAGAGGAGGGAGGATGGAGAGAGGAGGGAGGATGATGAAAAAGAAGAAACTTTGCGGGTCTCTGGTAACAGAAGCCGACTCGGCGTCGTGTTGGACCCTCGCTGACACAGATCCTGGACTCAAAGCACACACATGCAGCATTCATGCCATGAACATGAGGATTTGGGGCAAACAGAACCCGGCTCCTGTGTCTGTGTGTGTGTGTGTGTGTGTGTGTGTGTGTGTGTGTGTGTGTACATGTGTGTGTGTGTGTGTGTGTGCGTGTGTGTACATGTGTGTGTGTGTGTGTACATGTGTGTGTGTGTGCTCTTGAAAATAGTGTATCCTGGAGCCGGCGAGATACTGCCAGTCTGCGATGTGTTGTGGGAATTTCTAAGACCTAATCAGAAGAATAAGAGATTAAGCCATTTATGGAATATTTATGAATATGGATGAGTATTAAAGTTCCATGCAGAAATCCAACCTTCGGGGGGGTTTATTATTTGAGCCAAAGCACGACGAATCGGGTTGACTTTCAACTCTCTTCATGTCCACAGAAGGGCAGTTTGCCAGAGAGCTCGTGTGTGAGTATTTAAAAAAAACTTTTAACAAATGGAGGGGGAGAACAAACGCTTTTCACATCATTTTTCATGCGACTCAAGCGAAGAGGCGCCCAGGACTATGTAATGCGTTTTTCTTCTTTTATTTTATTTCCCAGTTTTGGTCATTGCACGCTTGAATTGCTGTTACTGTGATGGAGGCGCTGAGAGTAAGCCGGCGTGCTAAAAAAATCATACAAAATAAAATAAAATGAAAGATGTGTGGAAAGAAAGGAAAATGGGAGGGAGGGAGCGAGCACAGTGGGAGAGCTCATTTTGGGGGGGGGGGGGTCGGTTCCAGCTGTATGGCTTCCATTATAGGTTAAGTAAAGAATAATGGAGTTGATATCAGCTGTGGAAACTGTCCACACAAAGCATCATTCTCGGTGTATAAATGATGATTTCAGGTGGCAACACACACACACACACACACACACACGCGCACACACACACACACACACACACACACGCACACAATCCCACTGCTCCTAAAATATACTTGGACGCAGAAACTTTACACACATTCAGAAAGACGATTCGCGTCCAGTCATCCAGAAATCACAAGGACGCCTGTCGTATTATTTGTCCTGGTTGTTTGTCTTTGTTTGTGGATCGGCTGGTGATGCCCTTGGATGGTTACTCTCTGTGTGTGTGTGTGTGTGTGTGTGTGTGTGTGTGTGTGTGTGTGTGTGTGTGTGTGTGTGTGTGTGTGTGTGTGTGTGTGTGTGTGTGTGTGTGTGTGTGTGTGTGTGTGTGTGTGTGTGTGCTCACGCAGCAACATTTGGAGCCATGGAAACTCTACGCAACAGTCGGCGTGCTGCTGGCTATCGACTTCCTGTCACTGATGATCTGGCAGATTGTGGATCCTCTGCACATCACCGTGGAGGTAGAGTCCAAAAAAAAAAAACACAGATGAGTTTTCTCGCGTTCTCGCCGGCCGCCGCCGTAACGGCGTAACGCCTCGTTTGTAGAAATGTTCCTTCATCTCTTTGATTGATCTCACACTCAAACGAGCTGCGATCTGAAATAAGGACAGAAGTCACGGAGCTGAAACAGCACGGCGACTTCTGTGAGCTGAGATGATGAAATGTATTCGTGTTCGTTTGATAGCGTTTAGCGCCGTTAAAGGGACCCTGTGACATTTACTGTAAAGACTGGAATCGGCATCCATCAAGCAGCCCAACCAACTAATGAGTTCAGTTCATTTCCCGCCTCGTTTAACGTTATTTCAAAAGGGCTCACGAAAAGTTCATCAAACCCACTTCAATCAATATTTCTAACCTTGAATAAAGAGAATCACTAAGCTGCTGCCACCGGCCTTCATTAGCACGTTTCCAAACGAACCTGATGATAAAAGAAGGCCGACTGTACGTCGCCTACGGCAACACCGAACAGCTTTAAATACAAATCTGATGTATATTCTTTAAAGGTGGTGGAGACCAAAACAGAACTACATTTATTATTATCCAGCCAGTAGCCAAACCGCAAATACATGCAAGTGCAATCCGCTCCACTGTCTGCTTGTTTTCTGCCCTCTAGTGGCCAAATTCAATGAATGCAGCTTTCATGTGATGTCATTAAAAGATCGTTTTAGTCGTTCGCGGAGCGGTTTCACATCACGTGTGTAATTCATAGTACAACTAAAGAAAAGAAGTTAATCTCAGATTTTTTTTCCAAAATAACGCTCTTTGGGGAACATCGGAAGGGGCGGGGCTTAGCCTGTACTCACGTTTCTGTCCGCCTGGTGAATGCAGTCCAATGCTAACCATCTTTTTGGCTCCGTTTTGGTCTTTTTAATCACTTTAAACACCCAATTTTTAAAAAAATTGCAGTTTTATTGATGTTTTTTGACATTTTAGCTATAGTTTGTGTCCTAATTGTCTTCAAATGTGTTGTGTTTTTATCAGAAACCTGAATACCCACTGGCTAGAAACCATGTTTACACCTGTATCCAGGTTTCTGGTGTTTTTCTGGCTGTGTGCTCAGTCAGTCCAAACGATATGATATTATCGTGATCGGATTCTGTTTAACGTGACATTTAAATCTCAGTACTGTTATTAAATGTAAGTGTCATATCCCCGGATAAGATCGAAACCTGGATCGGACCCAAAATCAGCCTCGCTGGCTGATGTCCATCTGGACGGCGATTATTAAGACACACAACCTCCGTCGTGAACAGGAGCTCAGTGTATCCGTCATCATCAGCCCTCATCCGCACGCCGCTGACTTTACCCGTCAGATAGCCATATTTCATATTTATTGGATATCTGAGGCGTCATTTTTAATTCACTCATCCATATCTGACGTACGGGAAGGACCTCGGGGATCAACTGTCGCCGGGGCTCGTTGCTGACTCTGCAATTTCTTTTTCCTCCCAGAGTGCTGCTGCCTCATCGTTTCTTATTATCTCTCTTTTCTCTCCCCCCTCCTCTCTCTATCTCTTTATCCTCCTCTTCCTCTCGTCTGAGTAGAAGTTCACTAAGGAGTCCCCGAAAGAAGATTTGGATGTCCTGATTCAGCCGCTGCTGGAGCACTGCAGCTCCGAGAAGATGAACACATGGCTCGGTAGATCCGTCCTTCATCTTCTTCATCTTCTTCTCCTTCATCTTCTTCATCTTCTTCTCCTTCATCTTCTTCTTCTGCTTCTCCTCCTCCTCCTCCTCTACCCTCTCTCGCTCTCTTATCTCAATCTGCCTCTTTATCACTCTTTGCCCTGCTCTGGCTTTTGAATAATCTTTGCCACACACACACACACACACACACACACACACACACACACACACACACACACACACACACACACACACATCACTACCATTCGCTCTGAATTAAACAGGCCTCATATCACAGCCCGACGTATGTTTGATTCCTCTTTTCTCCCTCTTTGCTTCTCTTTTTTTTGGCAGCCCATGCAGCCTCTCTCCCCGTCTCCTTCTCCCCCCGTCTCCCTCTCCCCCCGTCTCCCCGTCTCCCTCTCCCTGCCTGTCTGTCTTTCTTAGCGTGGCGGCTCTTATGAAAGTATAATGGTACTGAAATTCAAATAATGTGGGTCACAAACTGGGCCATTGCCCCGTAGCATTTCCGTTCCTCGGAGAAGGAAAAAATGGCGCTTTAATATCCGTGGGTACAAAGACACAACGGACAGAAGAAGTGAACTTCCTCACTCACAGATCCACTCCTCTCTCTCCTGTCAACCTTTTCTCCACTTTCCCTGCTCTCCCTCGCCCCATCCAGTCTTGCTGTTAGACTCCCGGCAGCTTTTTTTTTCCAGCCGTCTTCTGTTTGGCGGCTCTTTGATGACTCAACGACGTGCGCTGCATACTGTTGCCACGGAGACGAGACAAAATGTTAAAGTGCAACAAGTACTCTGTGTCCTACAGAAGTACAAGTACTTACTGTGTTTAAGTCGAACTTTCAAGTATCTGTATTTTACTGACTTTTTTTTTTTACTTTTACTTCCTACATTTGAAAACACTTCTCACTTTTTCAAAACAGACGTTATTTAAGTTTTAATGCATCAAATCGAGTTATGGATTATTTCTTTATTGTTATGAATATGAGGTGAGATTTAGTTAGCCTTTTCACTTCATACTTAGAGTACATTTCAGAGCCTGCACTTTTCACTTTGACATGAGTGGAGAAGCTGAATCAGTACTTTTACTTTTTTAGTCCACAAGTACACAAGTATGTGTACTACTACTTGAGGAGAGAACGTCTGTACTTTGAACAGGTGTTTGTTGAGTATCTCTTGTTATTCTGCTCAGCCTCGACTTCAATGAAGATCTGACTGTTTTGATACAATTACAACCTCAA
The DNA here is from genome assembly GCF_963514095.1 of Eutrigla gurnardus. NCBI lineage: Eukaryota > Metazoa > Chordata > Actinopteri > Perciformes > Triglidae > Eutrigla > Eutrigla gurnardus. The sequence continues at coordinate 23,311,427 of NC_139937.1, read as the reverse complement.
AAATAAAGAAGGAAGTAAAAGTTTAAAAGCTGTAACGCTGAAATAAAGAATAACAACACAACTAAACAAACACTTATTTATAGTGGTTATTTCTTTTATTTATTATAGTGGTATAGGGGTGAGGATTGGCAAGAACCTCACGATACGATACGTATCACGATATCAAGATATTGTGATATAAATAAAGTACAAACCTGTATATGTACGTCAGATGATATTGATCAGAGGACAAATTGAGTCAAAACTATTTCATTCAAAACAACCTCTCCATGTTATTAATTCCCATGAAATTCACTGGAATAAATATTGAAAATAAAATGAAAAATGATAAAGTAATGTGATATTTTATTGGGTGGCAAAGTATCGCGATATATTGCCGTATCAATATTTTTACCCACTCCTATAGTGGTATAGGTTTTTCTTCAGGGATCCATTGATCAGTTTTCCATCTACAACAACTAATCATTTGTCCTCCACGTGTTTCCATAAATCCTCCATCGCCTGTCTCACACACGGTTCTGTAGAAGTCATGTCTGCCTGTCTTCATGTCTACCTGTCTCTCCTGCTGCAGGTGTGGTTTACGGCTACAAGGGTCTGCTGCTGCTGCTGGGAATCTTCCTGGCTTACGAGACCAAGTCCGTCTCCACAGAGAAGATCAATGACCATCGTGCCGTGGGGATGGCCATCTACAACGTGGCGGTGAGTCAGAAAAACAAAAATGACACCATCTCGCCCGAACTCCTGTTTTTCTGCTGCTGCCGTCTGCAGAGGAGCAGCCTGTAGCACGCCGAGACTTTAAAGTGGCGATAAATAAAGACTTTTATTGCCCCCAGCGCAGCAGGAAACAGTCGGAGTATATCTGGGTGGGGTTAATCAATGCCGGTGGCTCCTGGATGACTTCGCCTGGTTCTCAGCTGCTTTTCTTTTTTAAGCTGCCAGAAGGCACTTTCAGGCAAACTGACCGGCGTGTCGAGACATTTCAGCTGCAGGAGCTTAAAAAGCTTCGTTCTCGTTTGTAAAAGTTAATGGAGTTCACCGGTAAGTAAATGCCCCCTTCACGCTGCCGGTGTATTCCTCTTATCTGATTAGATAACACGCTGGAGTCCCAGCTGTGCTGCTGCTGTTTAGTGTGGAGTTGTGGAAATAACGAACTTCCTGTATTTAAGTAGAATTCTCAGGTATATGTACTTTCCTTGAATATTTATTTTTGTGTATTTTTTAACTTCCTACTCCTCACATTTTCATATGAGGCTTGTTTTTCTTTAGTTTTAATGCATTTGAGGGGAATTGTTGATTATTTTCGTATTTATTTGATGTGAGATTCAGTTAGAAACCGGCCAGTAGAAATACTTTCTAAATGGTAAATGGCCTCATTTATATAGCGCTTTTCTCCAAAGCGCTTTACAGTAATGACTGACATTCACCCATTCACTCACACATTCACACACCGACGGCTGAGTCAACCACGCAGGGCGACAGCCAGCTCGTCAGGAGCAATTAGGGTGAGGTGTCTTGCTCAGGGACACCAGGCACTCAGCTAGGAGGAGCCGGGGATCGAACCGGCAATCTTGCGGTTGCCAGCCAACCCGCTCTACCTCCTGAGCTAAGCCCCCCTTCTACTTTGAGTACATGTCAGAGCCTGTACTTTTTTAGAATGGAATATATCTTTATTGTCATTGTTTGGACAATGAAACACAGTTTAGCAGCACAATGTACTGAAATACACAAAAATACACAAAATAAACCGAATATTCAAGCATATTAGGCTTAAAATAAAATACAAATATACAAATCATGAGAGGAAGGGGATGGAGGGGGCATTTTCCTGAGTGATCTGCATCTTTTCTCTTGAGGAAAGAAGTTGAATTAGTTCTTCTACATCTACCGGAGTCTTTGAAACACAAGTATGTGTACTTCTACTACAACGTCTGTACTTTTGACACCTCTGCCGATTGGAGTCGATCTTCCAAAACCAAATAACAAAAGGACACAATACAGAAACAATACAGAAATACAGAAACAATACAGAAATACATGTTGGTATAATGATCGGTTGGAGCAACACGAGACACAGAAACATAAAATATTCACGCTTTTGCAAAGTATCGCAATATATTGCCGTATCAATATTTTTACCCACCCCTAGTGTTCTCAGATGGCCTTCCTGGTGGAAATAAATGCCAAATAAAGTCAACGAAGTAGGAAATGGTGCATCGTGAACGTTCAGTGTGCTGCAATCTCGTTCCAAACATATTTATGTGGAGAAGGAAGAAATTAGCGTGCTCGGTTACGGAGCCGTTGCTTTGCCGCATGGTGGGAATAGGTTTCAGATTGTTTCTCATTTAGCCGGAGAAGTACGCTGGTAATTGCAGCCGTCAGTCATAAACATTTTTCAGCTGGCGTTAATAGCAAGGGAATCATCTTAAACAGAGCCACCTCGCATGCACTTTACACGGAAAATAGCTGCCATTATGTTCACTTTGGCCACTTTTCCACAAACGCTGCCGTTTCACCGACACGCCCGTCACGAGGCAGCAGCTTTGTAATCGATGTAAAATGACGGGAAAGTGGTTTCTGTCACTTTTACCGGCTCTCTCATCAAAACATTTTCATTTATTTTTTTAAATATCTCTTAACTCGTCTCGCTTCCCCGTTAATGAATTAATAAACCTCTTAATGAGCATCCCAAGCTTCATCATCATACTTGTGGTAATTAGGAAATCTTTGCCTCGTTCACGCTTATTTATGCGAGCGTTTCCATCACGTGCTCCCATAATGTGACTTTAATGTTATTTGATGTTGTGGTATACTCACATCTCAGTTTTATGATGATGTCAATAGTTAATGTTGTCTGCGGAGGGGACCTCCTCCCTCCTCTCCGCTAAGCCGTGAGCTTCGGTGATGAGATGACAATGTGGTTTGATTGTCGGCGCGCTCGTTGCCACTTCACTCATGACTTTTTAATGCTGTTTTCACATGGGAGCCCTCCTCTGAATGATAAACAGACGCCTAATGCTTTTTATGGATGTGATTTTTCCTCCTCGCTCATTCTCTACTTTATTCTCCACCTCCTCTCCTCTTCTCAACCCCCGCCTCCTCCGTCTCCTCTACTTTAAACCTGGCTCTGACTCCTTTTTATTTCTCTCTGTTCCTGCAGGTGTTGTGTCTGATCACGGCTCCTGTGACCATGATCCTGTCGTCGCAGCAGGACGCCTCCTTCGCCTTCGCCGCTCTGGCCGTCGTCTTCTCCGCCTACATCACTCTGGTGGTGCTTTTCGTACCCAAGGTGCTCCGACCGGCCTTTAGGGAACGCTGCACACACACACACACACACACACACACACACACACACACACTGAAAACCACACTCGTACTGCCAGTGAAGGTCACAGGAAGAAAGCCCTGCTTGTCCTGCATGAAGGCCGCTAGAGAGTCTGTGAAAGAATATGACCTCCGATCTAACGAGCCGTTTACACAACAACGTTTTCAACAGAACGAGCAAAAGTATTTTTAAATTCTGGTTCAGCGTTTTGGGACTGCAAACAGAAACGTTTGAATCCTTGGTTTCAGAGTCTTTTGAATACACAACTCCAGCGTCGCCGTGTGAAATCCCGGTCACCGTGGAAACGGTGACATCACGGCTCCACTTTGCGCACGTGCGTTACGTTTGCAGTCAAATAACTACATCTTTGTACTACGTTTGTTATTCTGATTAATGTATTAACGCTCCTGTAAGAAAGTTACGCCGCCACCTACTGGCCTGGCATGCACACTGCAGCGTTTTAGGTTTGTTTTTTACGGATCCGAGTGCATGCAGATCGTTTTCAATATAATGTCACAGAAACTCTAACTTTATTAAATTTGCAAAGAAAGGTATTTTTGCCGACTGCATGGTGCGTCTGAGGCTTCGTTCTGTCTGGCAATTTTTTGACATTTTTTGAGTGCAATGCTGGACCGGCTGTAACGTAAAAGTTCTTCTTCTAATTATTATTATTATAGTAATCATTGGTGACATTAGACAGCTAATGTAACAAGCCTTTAGATGTGTGGCTGCTTTAAACATTTATTGTTAGGAAACAAAAACAGAAAAATCCTCTGGCACAAACGAGGTGAGGCATTTAAAAAAAAGGCGTCTGGCAGCAGCTAGAAATGATTTGTTTGGGATAAACAGAAGAGGAGCTGGGCAGCACACATGAGCTCTGCTGCAGGCTGCAGACGGAGGAGAGACTGCCACCTACAGAAACCCAGACAGAAAATCCATGGGGGGAAAACGGTGTCATCACCACCACTAATTGTCTGGCTGTTTCTGAGCGCAGAGCAGAAAGCGGTCGCCGAAATAAACAAAAACACACTTTCAAGCCTTCAGACCAGTGTGAGAGATTTCCCTGCAAATATATATTTGAAAGTGTTCTCCTAAGATGCATTATTCATTCAGCACACTCCACTGTCAGACCCTGATCTCTGTTCTTTATTGACTTCCTGTTGCGGCGGCGGCGGGCGGCTCCAGATGCGGCGTCTGATCACCCGCGGCGAGTGGCAGTCGGAGCAGCAGGACACCCTGAAGACCGGCTCGTCCACCAACAACAACGACGAGGAGAAGTCCCGGCAGCTGGAGAGGGAGAACCGCGAGCTGCAGAAGATCATCCAGGAGGTGAAAACATGAATCTACATTAATACAGATGCATTAGTATAGAAAGAGGCTGTGTCGTACATATTCATGGGTTTGTATTCTGCATACATTTATGGATTTGTGTTTGCTTGCTGCAGAGAATTGAGAATATTTATCACAACTTTCAGAAAGAAGAGAGGGTGTCGGCGCTCCGCAACCAGCTGGCCGAGCGGCAGGCTCTACGCAACCGCCGCCGACCCTCCTCGGGTCAGAATCAGAACCACAACGCCCCGCCGCCCTCCTCCCAGCCGGACCCCAAGTCTCTGCTCCCCCCGCCCGGATACCCCAACCCCACCACGGACAATCACGCCCTGCCGCCCTCCTTCTCCAACTCCTCCAACCTCTACCCGGCCGACAGCAAGATCAGCCGCAACCACTGTCACAACAGCCAGATCCCGCTGCTGTATAAGTAGGTGAGGCGATGGGGAGGGGGGGGAGGGGGCGGAGTCTCACACACACACACACACACACACATGGATGACACGAAACACAACGAAACACTGTGACGTTCACATGTAACGGAGCCGATCACAGCGGTGTCGTGACACTGTTTTTAAGAAGGCGGCGTGGAAGCACAAAAAAAATAAGTACACAAGGAACGTTTACACTTGGCAGCTGGTAAAACCCGCCGCCATCACAGTGATGTCACCGCGTTCAAACCTACGAGAGGCACCTCGAACTGGACGAGCAAAGAACGGACGGATCTCTTAATCATTTCCTCTCCCATCATCCGTTATCTGGTTCCGTTTCCGTGGCGACACGGCCTCGAGGATCTCGAGCGAGAGAGATTAAAAAGGAAAAAAAACTCTGTGCTTTCTTGTGTCTTTGCTGTCGTCTCCACCTTTCTGTGTCTCCGGCTCGTCGACTTTGGCAAAGTGCACCGCCGTCGTGGTTTCTATTGTTCTGTAATATCTGATCTGTTTCGTCATGGCGTTGTCGTGGAAATGATTTGTCTTACTTTTCAGGCGAGTTTGTGAAAATGGAAATTTACAAAAGGGACAAAGTGATGTACAGGTTTTTTTTTTTGTTTGTTTCAATGTTTCCCCCTGAAGAGCTGCTGAGCTTATGAACAATGTGCATAATTAAACAGCCATAATTTAGAAAGGGGGGGGCTGTTGGAGCGTGGCATGTTTACGGATGTCTGGAAAGTACAACACTGCATCTTAAAATGACGTTTGCTCATGTACACGGACAATTTGATCGTTTTTTTGCCGTTTGAAATAGTTTTTTTAGATTTGTGTTGTTTTATTCAGCAGCGTAGCCCAGTAGTAGCCATCGGACGAAGCCCCTCGCTCTGCTTTTTGTGTATTTGGTGCAGCTGATTCTCACGTTTTTAGAGAAACTGCCTCCTGGACGATGAAAGTGTGTATTTCTACGGCAGCAGTGCGGTGAGATGTTGGGCTCCTACGATGGTTATTCCTGTAATGTTCAGAGAAAGCACAGTTTTTATACACGTCATTCTGGTGAGCCTTTTTTATTATTATTATTATCATTTTAAAGGAGGGGTTTCATTCTTATATTTTTCCCATAGCAGACAATCTGGATGGATGTTAATTTTCTTCTTTTCGTCTTTCCCATTTTGCCTTTTAGTTAAATTGTAAATGTACTAAAGACGGATATGCGTAAAGTAATGTGACATACTGTATTTATTCAGCAGTTAATCTGGATGTACTATTTCATTCATGAGCTATTTCCAGATTTTATAAAAGCAATGTACCTGAACAGCTTTATCAACAGGTAAAACAATACTTTGTCAAATATTTTTAAATATAAATATATATATATATATATACGTCAGTGTGCACTTTAAACTGAACAAACTGGTTATTCCACTTTATGTTGCTGTTAGCTCAGGGTATGGAGGAGGACATCACTGAATGAAATAGGCCATATTTATTAACTGTGGATTATTAACCTGGATCACAAAGTGTAACATACGAATGCAGAAATAATTTAGGAAATGTTGTATTATCTTGCACATATATGACAATATACATGGATTTGGGGATATTTGTATTCACTCTATCTAAGATCTTAAATGTTAATATATTTCAGAATATGTGTATGCAAATATATGGGTACCATAAATAAAATAATTGTTTTTTTTCAATGGGTATTTCTGTGTTTCAGTGATACCGTTCACATTTGTGGAAAAAAAAGACTTAAAGGTTCTTTTTCAAAACAATACGCTGCTGAGCAAAAGTGGAACTGGGATTAGAAAGAAAGTCTGAAAGGTTTTGGTGGATTTTCCATCCCAGCTAACACTAAATCCAATTTGTTAAATTAAACTCCAATTCCACGGTTCATTTTTCAGCACTTTTGAAACTTTTTTTTTTTTTTTTTTCAAACAGCCAAGAGTCTCAGCAGAGCATGATTTCATCATCCACTAGATGTCACCAGTTATTTATTGCTTTTGTGACCTCAAATGACCTTTTCAGTTGCAATTGTAATCTGTGCAGTACATCTGTCAGTGAATACTGATATTGTTATATGTTCTCCAGGTTGGTCTGCGGGAGTCAAAGAGCAAATTAACTAATGAATAGATTATTAAAACAAAAGTGGGAAGCTTTTTTTTCTTCTTCTTCTGTTTTCCCACCACCAGCTGTGAAAGCCAGCCGAGACAATAAGTGGATGTTTGTGGACAGAAAGAAAGTCAAGGAGACAAACTGCTCCCGAGTATATCCGATATTTGTATAATGTGTGTTCTTTTATGTGATAACAATGTGACAAAACCAGCTGTGCTGCACTCCCACGCGCACACACACACACACACACACACACACACACGCTCCCTCCCTTGTCATGTGTCATGTCTCTTTCCAGCTGACTGAAGATGAAGTATGTGGTAATACAGGGAAGGTGGTGGTGTGTAGGAGGAGGGAGGTTGTGTGTGGGAGAGAGAGGCTGGTGGTAGTGGTGGTGGAGGAGGTGGGGGGGGGGGGGGGTGTCACTGGGGAAAACCCACTCTGGGTTGTGGCTTCTGTGGGCCTCCACCTGACACAGCACTCAGCAAGAGCACCGAAAAGTAGGAAATTCCCCTCATCTCTTCTGATCTAACAAAGGAAGTATTTGCTGGCTGTGGAGGAATTTCATAGCAACCTTTGCCAAATAGGCCGAGCCTTGTTACACTGTGTGTGTGTGTGTGTGTGTGTGTGTGTGTGTGTGTGTGTGTGTGTGTGTGTGTGTGTGTGTGTGTGTGTGTGACTGTGTGACTGTGTGACTGTGTGTGACTGTGTGTGACTGTGTGTGTGTGACTGTGTGTGTGTGTGTGTGTGTGTGTGTGTGACTGTGTGTGACTGTGTGTGACTGTGTGTGACTGTGTGTGTGTGTGTGTGTGTGTGTGTGTGTGTGTGTGTGTGTGTGTGTGTGTGTGTGTGAGAGGTTTTTTGCCAGCTCAACTTTCTATTTGACTTCATCCTGATGTAGTGAAACAAACTTGTGGCTTTTTTGTTTTTGCATTTTAATTAAATTCACGTGGACATAAAGTATCTTCAACACCGATCCCCAACAATATTTTAAATATAAATAAATACAAATAAATACATATGTAGGTTTTGTGATAATAGTTCTGCACATAATCCTCGTGTCTGTATCCGATACAGCAGAGGAAGTCTAGCCGACTACAATCTCAGGTCCGCATAAATAAGGTACAAAAAAGTGCTTAAAAAAAAAAGAAAAAGTTTCAAACTGTTACAGTTCATAGGATCAAAAAAAAGAGCTCCAAACTTTATCTCCATTGAGATTTAAACACTTCCACGTCACCATGACGATGAATAATAATAATAAACAAACATTGAAAATGGCACCGTGCAGAGCTTGCATTGTGTCTCACCAGAACAAGCAAAGAGTAATTTTGCATTCAAAGTGCAAACACACCGAAGAAGGTCCTGCCCTCGTCGGTCTCCAGCTCCGAGAGCTGGTTGGTTTCCGTCCACAGTCGGTCTCCCCTCTTCAGCTGAAACGCCGCGCCCAGATAAATGGCGTTGTACCAGCCCTGGCCGTCCCTGTAGCCGTCCTCCTGGGCCGTGTTCTGACACGCCGACCTCACGGCGCTCATCAGAGAGGCGTTGCTGCCAAGCGAGTCTGAGAAGCGCCAGATCCTGTGGCTGAGAGTCGCCAGGCGTTTTCCCGCGCTGCTGTCCTCCTCGCCGTCGCCGCAGGAGACCCTGAACGACGCCTGGCTGTAGACGAAGTACAGGCCGGTTTGTGGGATCACGATCTGGTTCTTCACCAGTTGAAAGCCGCCCTGAGCGAACGCCTGGCCTTGACCGTTCCGCCACTCGGGCTGATCCTGCAAACCTTCGCCGTCTTCTTCGTAGCTGCCTGCAAGCAGAGCGAGAAAAGGCGTTTAACAACATGTCAGGAATGAATGGTCGACTGAAGCCAATGAATAACTCGTGCAGCTACTTCCTTATAACGCTCTCGAGCGACATACGTAAAAAAAAAGGAAGCTGCACTCAAGTGGAAAGGGAGAGTCATAAGAGAAACCATGAGCGGTTTCGTTTGGATCAAGTCAAGGTAAGCTACGTGACTCACCTTCTAAATGGATGGCTGCCTTGGCTTTGCTGCTGATTCGCTTCAGCGTGGAGTGAGGATCTGTGGAGAAGGGAAGATAAATGAGTGAGCTGGACTCGGATAATAAGTTGACCTCACTATCGCCCGCTTGGCATCAACAAGATAACATATACAATCACCTGTTGTCTCAGTGGCGTCCTTCTTGATTAGCGCTTCTGTCTGGCCTGATTCTGTCTGTGGAGAGAAGAAGAAGAAGATTTAAAAAGAGATAAAGAGATGCTCCTAATAATGTGATGAAGAGATGCTCCTGATGAAGAGATAAAGAGATGTAGAGATGCTCCTAATGAAGTTATGAAGAGATGTTCCTAATAAAGAGATGAAGAGATGCTCCTAATAAAGAGATAAAGTAATAAAGAGATGCTCCTAATAAAGAGATGAAGAGATGCTCCTAATAAAGTTATGAAGAGATGATCCTAATAAAGAGATAAAGAGATGTAGAGATGCTCCTAATAAAGAGATAAAGAGATGCTCCTAGTGAAGAGATAAAGAGATGCTCCTAGTGAAGAGATAAAGAGATGCTCCTAATAAAGAGATAAAGAGATGCTCCTAATAAAGAGATAAAGAGATGCTCCTAGTGAAGAGATAAAGAGATGCTCCTAGTGAAGAGATAAAGAGATGTAGAGATGCTCCTAATAAAGAGATAAAGAGATGCTCCTAATAAAGAGATAAAGAGATGCTCCTAGTGAAGAGATAAAGAGATGCTCCTAATAAAGAGATAAAGAGATGCTCCTAATAAAGAGATAAAGAGATGCTCCTAGTGAAGAGATAAAGAGATGCTCCTAGTGAAGAGATAAAGAGATGCTCCTAATAAAGAGATGAAGAGATGCTCCTAATGAAAAGATGAAGAGATGATTCGAGATGAAGAGATGCTCCTCGTGAAGAGATAAAGAGATGATTTGAGATAAAGAGATGCTCCTAGTGAAGAGATGTAGAGATGCTCCTAATAAAGAGATAAAGAGATGATTCGAGATAAAGAGATGAAGAGATGCTCGAGATAAAGAGATGAAGAGATGCTCGAGATAAAGAGATGCTCCTTACCATCACTTCTGGTCTCCTGGTGAAGTGCCAGGTAAACAGCATGACGCCTCCCAAGCAAAGGGCCACAGCGAGAATGGCCAAAGACACCTTCCATATCCGCTCTGTGGAGGACTTCTTTTCCACCAGAACCACCATCCTCTCCCCGAGACCCGTCTCCACGTCGCCCGGTGCTGTCGTGTAGGCCACCATGATGTGCACAAGTCTGATCTTTTGAGTCTTTGCTGCTTGCAGTTTAACACTAAAAAAAGCAACTAAATATTGGCTGGAAGCTGATTCTTCAGGTGCTTCCAGTTGTGATACGTCTCTCTCTTTCTTAGTGTTGCTATTGTGTTCAGAGTGAACTTCTGCCAGAGAGCTTGTAGTATTTATGCTGTGGCAGCTGCTGCAGCAGAAGGGGAAACTCCAGTGATGTCACTGTGTAAGTGGAGACAGCGCACGAGGCGGCGGCAGCGGCAGCGGCAGCACAGTGACCTCGGCTTCGGAGAGAAAAAGATCCGCGGCCGGGGAGGGGAAGAAAAGTCACAGAATCTTTTCATGGAGTTTCACCAGAGCGTGGAACTCCGATGGGAGCCGTGGTTTCAGGATGGGAAAGTGGTCGGTCTCTACTTTTGGGTTGCGAACAGTGTTGTAACACGCACACAAAACACAAAACACACACTGAGACGGACACAAAAAAGTCATAAACACATATTGAGCTCATTACCAAACTTGAGCCGAACCGCAGGATGTAACTGCTGAGGTCGACACTTTAGATGACACGGCCGACGGTCGGACCAGATGTTTGAAAAGCCACAGAAATGTCTGGATTGTGTAAACAATTCACCTGTTCGTCACCTAACACTGCTGAGTGCTTTATAAACATTAGAGTGTTGGTTTTTAAGAATGCAAAGTATTTGTCAACAACTATAACTTAAGGCAATAAACAAAGCCATGTTCCATGTCATCACAACGGTTATAACCGGTAAACACACTAATAATGACATTTATCTAATAATGACTGGAATTTGTTAAATGCTACATCTTCATATTTACGGCTTTAGCAGAGTTTTAGGTCGTCAAAATACCCGAGTTGTAAACTCAACACCAGTCATCTGCTTTACACACATGATTTATAGTTTATATTACCCCAAATATACCTGCAATATATAACCTTTATTTTAAGTCAGGTTGAGTCCTGGTGAGGTTAACGAGAGAACTCATTGCATTAACATGAATAAATTAACTACATAAAGTTAAAAATTACAATAAAAGACACATGAAGTGTATATTTTAACACAAGTATAAATAAAAGGATGTGAGATTTGATTGCATCAAATGTTTTTCCCTAAAGTTAACATTTAGAATAAAAGATACCTGAAACCAAAAATAAAGCAGAAGTAACAGATTATAGGACGTGAGATATCACCAAATAACTAAATAATAATAATAAGCTAAAATAGATTTTTAAAATGTGGATTTGTGTTTCTTTTTCCTTATGACATTTCAACATAAAAACAAAAAGGTTTTAGAATTTTTTTTAATCCATCTGAGTTTGAAAAGAGAAAACTTGGCAACAGTTGACTTTCCGTTTCAGGACTGAGAGACGATGCAACTCAGCAAACTGGGTTTTTACACTTCTCTTTGTTGGCCACATTGTCTCAGCCTCAGTTTCCCTATTTCACTTTCTCACCTGATTTATTTTCTGGTCGAGACTGAACATTAAAGTCAGTGCGGGTTTTTCATTACTCTCGTCTGAAATGTCCAGTTCTGTTTTCATTTTCCCACTGCGTCTTTTTTTATTTATTTTATTTTTAGCAACACTCTTTCTCTCTTCCTTGTACGTCAACGGCTGCTCTGTTTGTTTGCTCAGAGTGACTTTGAGTGATTTCTGGTATCTAAAACCTGTCAGGACTCAAGTGCCTCGACGCTGAATATTAACACCGTATTTAATAAGTGTGTGTGTGTTTGTTTCCTCGGTGAAATCTCACCTCCGTGTCTGACTGTTTCATTCCAACATGCAAACACAAACCGACCACAAGATGTTGGAGGATGACATCATTATCATCATCATGATATCAGATGACACGCACACGCACACACACGCACAAACAAACAAATCGTTGCTTTGCTTCTTTGCAGTTCCTGCTGCTCTCACCCACCTTTTCTTGATTATTCATACCTAGATTAGCTGGAAGAAGTTCTCGGTTATGAGATCCGGTGACTGTGTACAGTAATGTCATGTACAGTCTAATTTTATTCTCTCAAAAAAATGATTAGTCGTCTACACGTCGAATTAAATCAGAAACAAGTGTGACACATACAAATCTAGAAGTTTAATTTAGTTGGAAAATCATCTTGGTCATCGCCCCTCACATTTTGAAATAAGCAGCGTTGGAGATCGCATGGGGGTTTAAATGCTCATCATTCAACCACATTCATGTCAAAGGATTGTCATATTTCAATTTAGTCTGAAAAGTTGAGAAGTGATTCATAACTGTCGATGGACACATTTAAGGATATATATGCGATGAAAAGAGCAGGAAATGGAAGAAATAGATCGTCTTCACTGCCGAAAAAAACAAAAAAAATGTCATATCAGGATGAGGATGATAACAATATGGGCACAAAGTTGTCTCTTTTTTTGTGTGAAAATGACTAAAATTGTTATAAATTTAAAAAAATGACAAAATGACCATTATACCTCGCTGCAATTTCCATCCCTCTTCACATTCTGTTGAGCCTCTCAAAGCGGAGAAAACACACACGCTTTCCCAGTCAGAGGTCATCTGTATTATGTACCTCACAAACTCCCACTGGATTTCTCCGTGAGACAATTGGCTCTTTTCATGCAGCCGGGGGAATATAGAACGGGTAACTAAAGCTCCCCCAGTTTGAGCCCTCATATCTGGGTGCCCTTTCCCTCTCCCCGTGTGCCCGCATCACTATCAACCCTCGCCTAATCGAGCGGTGACACACGCCAGCTCATTCCCTGTGATATCTTCAACACTTTAAAAAAAAAATTCCCTCTTTTGTTCTTTTTATTTTTGCTCTTGGATTGCATCATGAAATCCCAGGATTGTGCGGTCATCGCGCAGTGGAGCAGTGGAGCTCAGCCGCACAGCAGCCAGACAGAGATTACATCAGGGCAGGAGGGAAAGCAGCGAGGGAAAGAGGAGCGGAAGTGAAGGAAGGAAGGTTGGCGGGGGCTCCCTGGGGGAGGCAGGAAGTGGAGGAAGGATGCTTGTTGTAGGCGAAGTAAATGCAGCGTTTATGCCACGAGTTTCATTTTCAGATTGGAGTGGTGACACAATCACAGGTGCCAGTTTTTTTTTTTTTTTTAAAGCCACATCAAGGAGATTTAGGTTCCCTTCTCATCATTATCTCTGCAGTGTTGCCGTGTGTGGGTTTAAGGGGGAGCCGCTGATGTGAGAGGGAACAAACTGGGACAAAATGAGGTTTCAAATGTGAGCCGGCTTCCGCTGCCGCAGACTAATCTGGTGGCCTACAAACCTCCATTTCCCCCTCTAAAGTATACACCTTATATTAGGGGTTTTACCTGCTTGTTTTCTTCTATATACGGAGGTCATAGAAAACCAATAGATTAGGTAAGGTGTTTGCCATAACCATGAAATTAACTGATTCCAAACTCAGACTGTTTACAGGTTAAATAATCGCCTCAGATAACTGATAAGAAGTTTATGACAAATATGGGTTTGGTGGGAGGAAGTGCCTTCAAGATAAGAGTCATGTGAGAGGAGATAAGGCATTTCCTGCACGCAATGTTTGTCTGAGCAGGAGTTATTAAATAGAGCCCATAATATGTGTTTAAATGTGTGTATGTGTGCTATGAATATAACGATGACGCCACTGCTTCCAGTCCTTGGGAAATTTGTTGTTTTTAAACTGAACTTCTACATCAGTTTTGTTGTATCCTTTCAGCTGCAGAATTTTCACTAATTTAGGATGTACCATATATATATATATATATATATATATATATATATATATATGTGTGTGTGTGTGTGTGTGTGTGTGTGTCTATATGCTTCCCACAGCATCTGTAATACATCAGAAACCGACAAAGATCCATTGTATTTTTAAAGGAGAGGCTCATTCTGGTTTGTTACAACTGGGGTTTTATTTTTAGAGTTGTTATGATCACTTTTTACCAGCAACATTATTCAATAGGTTAATTTCTGAGGTCAGTAGACATGAAAACATCTCTATCAAACAGGTCAGAAGGGGAACATTTTAATTACTGATCATAAACCTGAAGGTAATTATTCATTGACTTCCTGCCTCAACTTTGACCTAAAGAAACACTTTTTTTGTTTCCCTGAGCAATGAGGGATTAATACTTTCATTATTATGGGTTTTCACTAGTTTTACATCCACATAACTTGGTTTAATAATGGTATTAATTTTTGTTTGACTGACAAAACAATATATTTTTGGACTTTGAGAAACGGTGATGGATATTTTTGGACATACTAAATGATTAATCAATTAATGTAGATAATATTAATCGTTTAAAAGCCAAACTAAATATCGATTATTAAGCCTACATTGCCGTATTTTGGCCGTAAACACAGCTGTAACGTATCATCCCTTAAATTGACGGGGGAGGACTTTAAACGTTACACACGGAGCAACCTCGTTGGAGCAACGTTAGGAGACGTTTGACCGTTTAGCTGCTACGTCACAGGGTTGCCAACTCTCACGCTCCTGGCGTGAGACTGATCGTGAAAGCGTAATTAGTGTCACGCCAGGAGCGCAGTCACGCCAGGAGCTCAGTCACGCCAGGAGCGCAGTCACGCCAGGAGCGCAGTCACGCCAGGAGCGTGAGAGTTGGCAACCCTGCCTATGTGCCGGCCGCCATGTAGTTCGAGATTAGCGGGTTAAGCTAGTTAGCTATTTTAGCTCCAGACTTCCGGTGTCACGAAGCTAGATCACCATGGTAACTGTGGCGCAGGGCTAGCTAACTCCGGAGGGTTAGCATAAATCAAAAAGGTTTCTGACCATTCAACACACTGACGCAGTTAATAATAAAGTGACAAATAATACAGAAATGATAGACATCGTTATTGTTATTAAATAAAAGAAGGTAAAAAGGACTAGGTTCACAGATTCACGGGACATACACATATATTAAAATGTAATTTGAATGACAACTAAAACAATAACCAAGCAAATAAATAGTTTCAGTTTAAGAATGACTAATTTATTTGAAGTAAACAATAATGTTTTGGCAAACATTTGGCAAACCATTTGCAATTTATTCAGATTGGCATCTTGGGAAAAAAAACACATTTGCTGAAAGAAGAAGAAGAAGAAGAAGAAGAAGTGTCATTTATGCTACATTGTGTCCTTGTTTTGGTGAGTCAGTTCTTGAGTTGATATGTTTTTGTTTTCCTTGGAATTTTTCTCATATACAGATATGCATCCATGATTTGTGGGTAATATGTATGATGCCTAATGTCAAGCCTCTGTTTGATCATCGAGACGATATATGGAAGCTAGACCTCTCTATATTACTGATACAAAAGCCTACTTCACCGTATAGGTAAAATATAATTATGGTGCGTGCCTCATGGTGTGTGTGTGTGTGTGTGTGTGTGTGTGTGTGTGCTCCTTAATAACCAGCCTGCACTGTGGCCCGTCATAATAGTGAGCCCTAGGGCCAGTTGTAACTACTAGAGATGACATGATAAGACTTTTTCATGTCCAATACCTCGACCCTGAGTATCTGCCGATACTGATTCTAGTCCGATAACATATTTTTCTTAAAACAACTAAGCTGTTAATAATCCAAATGTCTGGATGACCTTTGATTAACCTAACTATCTACAAAACATCGTGTGATGTTTGAAATTGTGAAACAAATATTCTACTCCCCCAAATAGAAGAAATACACAGCCCAGAACTCAGTTATGCAATACATGCTTCTTCTTTTTATTTAAAGATTTTCCCACATAGAATTGAACATTTGGCAGCATTTTTGATTGACTCATTACATTAACATTTACATTTAGGGCATTTAGCAAACGCTTTTGTCCAAAGCGACTTACAATAAGTACATTTGTCCAAAGAAAGAAACCACAACATATCATTGGTGATAAAGTAAGAGCTAAAAAATAGAAACAAGTGTTAGGTCCTCGTCTGAGTAAAGTAGTAGCTGTTCAGCAAACAAACCTTAAGAACAACAATGCTATGATCAAAGTGCTACAGGTAAGAACATAGAAGTGCTTTTTGTTTTGTTTGTTTTTTTTGGGGGGGGGGGGGGGGGGTGTTAGTGGGTCATGCTATGTAGAGTGGAGGTCACGGAGGAGGGGGGTCACATGGGAGAATTTGGGTAGATTGAAGACAAGGCGTGCTGCAGCGTTCTGGATGCGCTGCAAAGGTTTAGTCGCCGAGGCCGGGAGTCCAGCCAGGAGAGAGTTGCTGTAGTCACATACTACTCACATACGAGCAACTGACAACGTCACATACAATAAGATAATCCTTTATAAGTCACTCAGTGGGGAAATGTACAGGGTTACATCAGCAAAAGAGGAACATGCAAATAACAAAAGGAAATACAAAATATATATATACATGCTAGGGCACTTCCCTAACAGGCTGCTGCTGAAAGCTGCTTCATCCTAGATACAGTGTTGTGATGTGAGACAGTTTGATGATGAATTTGGACATACTGTGTCACGAAGACTTTTTCAGTGTGACTAAGACATTAGTGTTACAGAAGGGTTTACTCTCTTTGACCTTTTGTGCGTGCAAAAGTTTCTGCTGATTTTAGTAGTATAAGTCTGTGGTAAAATGCCTTGCTAAAGTGCATCCTAGCAGTATTTTTTTGAGGGAGGCAGAGAGCGTTGTTTTCAGATTTACCAAGTTCCTGGGGAGTCAAATGTCACATCACAGCCTGAGGTCTGTTTCTGTAATGTTAAGGTAATAGATTTGTCAGTCGATTCCTCCTACGCTTGTTGCCTTGTTGATCTTTGTGGCTACGAAGTTGCAGCAAAGTTACTGCAAAAAGTTTGTTGATTTTTGCTTTTGCAAGTGATGCAGTAGTGGAAACGACTGTAACTTTATCCACACTTCGTCCTCTTTCATCAGACTGGAAGCTCAAAAGTTACAGCTCGATTCTAAGAAATACATCATTTCAAATCTTCCCCGACTAGTCCAGCTGTTTGTTATTTCTTTCAGGTGGTTAACGCTGTCACATGTTGAGCAGTTGATTAAACAACCCGTACATGTGACTTAAGCTAGAATTAAAGAAGCCCTAGAATATACAGAATGAAATCGTGTTGAATACAGGAAGTACATCCTGTCACCATGACTTAAAGTCAGATGATTTACATTAGGGAATATCATCACTGACAAGACAGAGGAAGTGGTGAGCAACGTGTTTCCCCTTCTTTTGTAGTATTGCATGCAATACAAACACATACTTTCCTTATTCCTAATAAAAGCTAAAATGAGCTTAATGGTGATGGACGCGAGGCAGGAAGGCAGGAACACATGATCCGTGTCTTGGCTTCTTGATGCAGATCTTAATCATCACAGTCATTTGCATAGCTGAGAACTTATGTCGATTTTAGTTATTTGTTAAATAATTCGATTTTAAAATTGTATTCATCTCGTGTGTGACTTGGCTGCTTTGGGGTTGATAAAATACTATTTCCCATCAAAAATACAGTTCAAATTACTGTAGATTTTGAGGTACAGTACTTGTACTTATTTGCATTAAATATTTCACATTCAAAGCATGATGAGCTTATAAAACATTATACATTCTTATGTGTTAAAATTCTACTTCCCAGTCAGTTGTTAAGGCTGCAATAATAAAATGCCGCTCCCCCTCAGGGAAGCACTGTTAGCTCTGCCAATACTGTTGTGGTTGTTTGCACTGTCAGCACTGTTAGCTGCGAGCCGCTGGCTCAGCCAGTGCCATGTTGAGAACCTTCGGAAAGTAATAGATCTGCTCTGTATTTCACGTTAAGCACCTTTCAAGTGAAATTATGGATTTAGAACTTACTTGCATTGAAATATTGCCACATTTAATTAAGTAGAAGATGTCTGTATGGCTCCCACCCCGGCATATATATATGTAAATATAATTGCACCCTATAAAAAGTATATTTTGTTTTGCTGTGTGAAACTATTTAATAACATTTCAACTTGCAAGATAAGCTTTGTGAATACTAATACAAGTCTGCTGTATTTGACAGTACTATAAAAACACAGAAGAAGCTATTAGAGGGAGGAATGTTTCAAATACATACAACAATATCTTATGCTAATCATCCCCTCATTACCACCAGAAGTGCA
The DNA here is from genome assembly GCF_963514095.1 of Eutrigla gurnardus. Lineage (NCBI taxonomy): Eukaryota > Metazoa > Chordata > Actinopteri > Perciformes > Triglidae > Eutrigla > Eutrigla gurnardus. The sequence goes on along the minus strand of NC_139937.1, from coordinate 23,292,841 downwards.
TTAACTTTCTTCACGTCTTATCTTGTCCCCTCCGTTAATTTTTGTTTAAGTATGTTTTTCTTTTTCTTTTTTTTTATTCAGACACAAAGACTATTTGTGTTTCTGGGTAAAACTCAAAATGTCATCAGAGCCAAACTATCTTCCCAGTACTACAAAGGCACTCGACAACAAAGGGACAAGTGTTGTGGAGAATGCCTGAGGAAGGTTGGAATCCTAAAATACCTGTTGGGGGTGACGTCATGCTGCCCGCCTACTCCAAATCCCGAACTTCAAGCGGCCCACGGGTCGTGTGAACAGGTGAAGGGCAAGTGTGGGCATCGCAAAGGGAATGTTTCCACATCACCTGAAGCCAAGTCACTTATTTACAAAGTCTTGGCCACAAAGTGGGTGAATCAGGCAGAAATGAATTCAACTTCCATGCTGAATGCGGGTGTGTCTTCATGGGTGAATTTGAGCAATCATGAACATACATCTTTGTGAGGATTGATTTATGTTTTTTAGACATAAAGTCATCTTGGAAGGCGGGGAAAGACGTTCAGGTCAGTGTTCAGGATTGAGTTCAGGTTAAAATGATCAGGAATGATCAAAGGATGTCAGGTGAGACATTCTGTACTCAAGTAGAAGTACACATACTTTTAAAGTACAGGAAATCTACTCAAAGTAAAAAGTATCCGTATGAAGGACATTTCTACTGTTTTTTTTTTGCTCACTGAATCATATTAATAATTAAAAAATATAATTAAAAGAATTCCTCTCAAATGTATTAAAACTAAAGTAATGAGTCTGTTTTGAAAATGTGAGTAGAAAGTACACGTTTGTTTTAAAAGGTAGGGAGTAAAAGTAATATGGTCAGAAAGATAAATTCATACAGATACCTGATCATTCTAATTACAATAATGAAATATCTCAACAACGATGCAATGGATTGCGATAATGTTTAAATATTAATTGTTCCCAGGGGATGAATCCTACTAACTTTCATCCATTACCAACTCCTCTTGTAGCGCCACCATGAGGTTGACTACTATAATATTTATAGACTTAATACTTTTGACTTTTTGATACTTTTTTGATTTTTGAGGGCAGTGTACAGTCGATACAACAAAAATTCCAATTATTAATACATTTGTGGTGAAGAAAAGCCTCACAGCACAAGCTGTCGACTGACTTCATCTTCTAAAGATACATCGGGGTTCTCCCACAACATTTCACCAAATTACTCACATTAAAAGAATTTAAAATAGCCCTTCTGGGTTCATGAGCTCTTTAATGCCGGCTGCATTGATTGATCTGTGTTCAGTTCAGCAAATGAATCACAGGTTGGTTTAGAATCCACTATCAAACAGGAAATCGCTCAGGTTTGTTTGGTGTCGGGACAAACCAGCAGCTTAATTAGTGTTCAGTAGTTCAGATATACAACGAGCAATTGGCTTATTGCATGAGAGCCTCCAAGGAGTCGGATCACAGGGCGTTTTGAGTTCAAATGTCCGTGGAAGTGTTTGTCAAGGGGAAGCAGGGTGAGCATGTGTTGCACCAAATATGTGGCTTCCTGCTCTGCACCTGTTGCTGCTGCAGCTAAACTTACTGTACTTCATGTGTGTACAGTGTTCGCCTCAGGGCAGCCAGATGAGTAACACTACACTTTGTGTTGGCGGGGTATTTTTTTTTTTTTTTTTTAAATCTTCTCTTTTTTTTAGGCGTACGTCTTTAGCTTTCTGCTAAATCTTTTTACATTTGCACTGTTTTTTTTAATTGTCCATTGTATTGCAAATGTGTTTTTATTCTCCTTGTCTTTCTGTAATGCATTTTAATTTTGCCTGCTTTTTCTTTTAATTCTTCTATTTTTTCACTTTATTGTATATGTTATGATGTGAAGCACTTTGAGTCCGCCTTGTGTATGAAAGGAGCTATATAAATAAAGTTGCCTTGCCTTTGTTTAATTGTTATTTTGAATTGGTTGATGATTAGAAGGAGGCATCAGGCTGTTGGATACTCAGTAACCACCGTGTGGTGCAGATAAAAAGTCGTGAATTGGCTCAGTGTTCGTCAAATAATACAGTTTATTAATAATTGTTCATTTCTCTCCCCTCCTTTTGATATCAAACCAGTAACATCATATTCCATAAATTACACAAGACCAGACCATTGGAAACAAACACAGTCATACCCCGGACAGTCGCCGTTTCCATTAATTTACAGTTCCGGTTAGCTTAACATTTTACAAGCACCATCAAATAGTCAGAACCTAGCTGGCATACTTCAGTGTAGAGACAACTCATACAGTACGGTGTTTTATCTAAGATAGTTTTGTGCAAAGGTCAACATGATGTGAAGATGAAGCCTTTTATTCAAATCGTGGATCTGCGGTCAAAACCGATTCTCACGATTAATTTTCCACGATTTAAAAAAAAAAAAAGTTTTATCACATTTTCTGTTAAATAACCGGGACAAAATAAAAAAGCAAGGAGATGACCAGCTTCTGTTTTACAAACTGTCATAAAGGCCTCCTAATAACATACAAGTCCAACCCCCAATGACTCTCTCTTGTATAGCAACAAATCCTGAAGCGCTGCCTTGCTAACGAAGCTTATAGGCGCCCCAGAATGTCAACGTGCTCTCGTTTAGATGTTCCCCTATGATATCTAAGCTGATGCTGTCTCCGTTCGCCAGGCTGACGATCTTGGCCAGCCACACAGAGCCCTCCGTTGTGGCTGGGAAGGTCCCCTCAACCAGCCGATTTAAAGCTTTATCTGACATGGCATTTCTCTTTATAACCACAGACTTGGTCTCTCTTGGTCTCTCACTTTCCGGGTGGTTGATGAAGGTGACCTGGGCGTAGATGACGAAGATGCCAGCCTCCGAGCAGTGGATGGAGTTGTTGCGCAGGACCAGGGAGCAGAAGTTACACCTCAGGGGTGAGTCTCTCCATGAGTTATCGATCGGAGCTGTAAGAGATTTGATTCAGTGTGATCGTGAACCTCTGGAATATGAGGGAAATTTTTTTTGTAGCATGTTTGAAATGTAGTTGCCATATATCGCTGTATTTTTCTTTACCGGGTTATTTCACAAATTTCCCGCTATTTCGTGAGTGGTTGTTATGGTTACTTGGTTTCGTCAACAACAAATAACACAATAATGTGCATTGTTCAAGCAGGGAAAACTTTTCTCACTTTGTTTCTTTTGTTTAGTTAAAGCTCACAAATGAATGGGTTTAAAATAGTGTGGCTGTTTTTTGTTTTGTCTGCTCAACACAGACGGATAATCGAGCAGCAATTCTTTTGCTAATCTGATATTTTACTCAGCTATACAAGCATGTTCACCTTACCCACCAAACTTTGGCTCAGATTGTAGTTCTATCATCTAGCGAGGCCGTTTGAAACATTCACTCTCAAACTTTTTACCCGGACTTGAACAAAGACACCAGGTAAACAAAGTCGACCTCACGATTAGCGACTGATCTCCTTCAGTTTTGGCAGACCAAGCATCCCACGGCAAAGCGTCTGATGTCTGTTTCTGTAGCTGCTGTGGTAATTCTACCTTAAGTCGCTGCAGCCCACATTACAGCGCCGCGTCAGGTTTGTTGAGGTTTTTTGGAACCCACTTCACAAAGGCAGAAGGCAGTGTGGTGGGAGGAGCAGGATGAGACTGGAAACATGACAGGGCTGTATATCAATCTCAGACTGTGTGTCTGAAGGTGAATTGTGTGTCTCTTATAATAATAATTGGCAAATATGCTGTTACTTCCAAGCGTAAAAGTAGTACAACAATTTACAACTGAATGCGAATTTCTTACTTAAAAAACGTTGTTAAAGAATAGAAATCGGGAGTTATCTTGTTGTTATTTACTCTTCGTTGCAGCCACTTCCTCTCAGCCTGCCGTGTCATCATGTGCTTCACTTAAAGACTTCCTACGTTTCTCGGAATGACTTTCAGCAGCTCCCGGGGAACATGTCTGAACCTGTTGCACCCGTCGCATCCGTAGGCGTCCAAGTGTGAGAGAAGGGTGGGCTTGTACTCGAAACACATCTTGCATTTTGAGACATTTTGGACACCTCTGTTTCTTTTTTTAAATGTAGTTCCTCTCTGTGAAAGTCAGTGTGAAATGACATCTCTAGAAAGAAGTACTCGCTCTTTGAAGCTGATGGGTTTTTTTTAGAAAGTTGGAAAAAGTTTCTGCCGTCATTGATGGGGGGAAAAAACTCACAGTTTGACATCTCATTGTTAATGCTTGGCCAGGTTTTCACAGAAACAAACTGAGGATTTTTAAAGTACAACATACGCCTCCGAAGATGTTTTAGATTTTTCTCTCACGCTCGTAAAAAACCCAACCACAGACATGAGTAGTGTAGTAACGTAGACACACATTGTACACAGCTATCTAGAAATATACCGGTCTTCTTGACACACACAAGAAGAAGTGATGGATGTAAACGAGAAGAGGACTTACACTTCACGTCCAACTGGATGTATGAGAGAGAGGATCCTGAAAAACAAATTCATTTAGAGGCTATTTGACCACGACGTCACCGTGCAAATGTTCACTTTTTCAGTTCTGCCATTAATTTACTTTGAATTTGAATTTGTTGTAATTTCTTGGTAAAAATTTGAGATATTAGAAACAACACATCTAACTTACCTATTGACCTCAAGGGAGCCCCAGCAGGGTTGCCTGCAAAAGACAGGTTGTGAGTAAAATCCTGCTTCATTCTTATGAATCGTGATAAGAGCGAATTTGTTGCTTTATAACAAACCTTCATGGTCACTTTTACTGCCATTTCAGTTATCATTCTTTTCCTCTCATCAGTAAAACAAACACAATGAATGCTAGCCTTTCATATTAGAGTTATATATATAGGCTATAATTATCAGATTAATACTAACATTCAGGCTCCCCCGTGTGGCTCAAACGGGTACTGCAGACATAAACGTTAAATAAAAGACGGAATTTATTTTGGCGACCAACAACAAAGTCTCCGGCGGGTCCTGTGGGTCCCGACCCGGCCTTTGGGGTCGACTGCTTTAAATAGTATTGATTGAAGTGAACAGTGATCAATGTACCTGTTGGAACTGTTGGACTGACACTATCTGGCTTCAGTGTGGGGACTTCTGCCTGGAAAAGATAGAAAACATTTTGCATTCAGCGGAAACCACGAGTCTTCAAATGATCAACTTTTGGTGGGAAATGGGCATTTTGGAGGGTTTTATGAGGTCAACTAATACAGTAACATGTCTTTTTTTATGTATCTGGAAAATACAGTCTTTACAGTAAATACAACTGCGTCAAAGTGGTGTTGATTCAAACTCGGTTGTACCTTTGTGGTTGTAGTTTGCTGTTTCTATTGAATTACATTCTAAATGGACAGGTGTTCTGTTATTGTATCCACCCTGTAAGTGCACAATCATAGCTCTTATCCTGCTGCTAGATGGCATCGCTGCCACCTAGAGGCCGCTACTGGGAGTCAGAGATTAGATAGGAAGCACTGTGTGACGCCATAAAACACATGGAAGTATGTAATATTAATCAATTTACACATTACTTATGTTTTTTTTGTGACATCAGTGGAAGTTTTACGTGAGACATGGCTTCACATGTGACGGCAGACGATTACGAGAACACAGTTCTTGTATCAGCGACATGACAAAAAAAAATGATGCAGTCTAACAGTCCACAGTGTTTCCGACTGCATTAGTATTCAGTGGTTAAAGTAAACTGCTGGGTAACTGATGGCACCTGCAGCAGCCGCCGGAGCAGTGAATATCAATCAAAATGTAATTTCCCCTTCTCCCGTCGCAGATGTACTGACCTCGGTTGACTTTGGTTTGATTGAAATGAAAAGTGCAGCCATAACCACCATGGCCACAGTCAGGAGGCCGCACCACACCTGCAGCAGCAGGTACTTGCTAGAGTACCTTGATTTACCCTCCATCCTGTCAAAAACAGTAGAAACACACGTTTAGTTTTGTCACACTTGAGGAGATTGTGGTTGATTTTAATTAAAGCTGTAATGCAACTTTTAATGCAGGTTTATTGCTGACATCTGCTGCAGCTTGTAGGGACAGGCACGGCGTTCTGAAGTGGGGTTTTATGAGGTACGCGGCAGTGGGTCGTGTTTGAGCTACAGTAGACTGGACGTTACCCGACACGCTTGGTAAGGGAGGGGCGACTGGGGTCAGCTTGTAATCACTAGATGCCACTAAATCTTACACACTGTTCCTTTCTGAAGATTAAACCAGCAGAGTCTCTTTGGAGCACCTTGGTAGCCGATATGCTATATAAACCACGACGTCCCAGGTTTGATGTCACGACTCTCTCTCTCTTTCTACACTGTCCCATTTCAACGAGGCGTCGGCGCTTCGTCAAATGAAAAAAGATCTGAGGAAAATGTTTTTGTTCCAGTGAGACATCCACAAAAAGGCTTTGATGATTAGTACACATACATTTCAGATGTCAGATATGAGTTGATAGCAGTTCCACCAAAGAGAATTTTCCCTCTAAAAGTTGCTTTCATTGAAATAACTGTTTGATGCCCGAAATATGTAATATATTTTAGAGAAAATAAAAATTATGACCATTAAGCTTTGTCTTTTACTAAGTTTCAAACTACGTTTCATGTCTTCTTCAATCCAGCATGATGTTCATTTAGTACATTATGGTCCATTTAGAGTCCAACAGACCAGAACGCAGGGGATGCTTAAGGGGGCGGGGCTTACCTGCTGATTGACAGGTCTCTACCAATGCAATAAGCTGTAAAGTTGACCTTGAATTATGAAGCTAACGTTGTTAACGCCCTCACACCAGAATCCAGATGGATCCAGATCCAGTAAGGTTGCGACGGCCAAAATGACCAACTCAAGGTAGTACACCAACCAACTATGTCCACTTCTTATATAGAGTTTTATGATTTGACCTCAGTGGGAGTGGCTTTATCAGAGACAGCTGACGTTTCAGTGATGCAGAATCGTGTGCCAAGTGGCTGTTAATTAAACTCTAAACCTTTAAAGGAAGATGTCATGTTGGTCTGCTGGAAATTTCCAGGAGCATGTTTTGCATACTTGTCCGACTGCTTGACGTTCCACAGTAAACGCCAGGAGCGCTAGGCGGAGCTAACTCCATTCATTTCAGGTACAGCATGTATGACAGGGAAAGGACTACGTGTTTGCAAGTTAATCACTAGATGTATCATCGTGTAATGTTATATTTATTTTGTATTTTTGCCCCTTTCCAATCAATTATAAGAGAACGTGTGAGGTAGAAAACCATATCTCTGAGCAGCATGTCTCTGGAACCCATTTTAAATCATATTGGACAGCAGCATCTTTCATGTATCTTTGATGACTGAATATATCAAGTATGTGATTCTACATCACATCCTCGTTTGTACTGAGTGGCTCATAAAAGTTACTATTTGATTAATTACTCAGTAAATAAATCTTGTTAAATCTGTTTACCTGCACTTTAATAAATGGTGAATTTGACTTTTGAACACTATATGGAAGCTCAAAGATTTAATCCAAACCGTGTCGTTATTTGTTGTTGTTATTATGACCCTGAGGAAAAAACTGCAGAAATACTAAAACTTTAGCTGGTCTGGCTTCATTCATTGAAACAAATAAAAATAACATCCATGAATTCCCCGGTACACACACACTTGCATAGTTTGGAGATTTGAGCAAAAACGATTATAAATACACTATAAAACAACATTTGAGAGAGGAACTGTGAATGAAATGTTGTCTTACCCAGTGTGTGTTGCACCCTCGGAGTCCAGATGAATGTGCTGCTCCTCTCTGAGGGACATGGTTGACTGGGTGGTTTTTTTTATTCTCTTCTGTAGTTTTCTGTGAGGCCAAGAGGAGGAAGGAGTCTTTGGTGTAGGTGGCTCCATTTGTGGATGCTAAAGAGTATTGCACGCACGGTGAAACTGAAAAGCCATCCAACTTGGTGTTGCATTTTTTAGTTTCATATTGTTTGTCTGCCTTCAATTCCCCCAATATGAGAATAAAAGTAAAGGTAAAAAGCAAGTAGGTAGAATTAAAAAAAAGAAATGTAAAGGAATCTGTCACCTAATGTGTAGGTTTATGGTGACACATAAAAAAAAGTGTTTGGTGCGGCCCCTCAGTGACACATTCATGTTTGTTGTAGGTGGTTTATCATCTCCCACGTTTATGGGTCACTGTCAGAGTAAACAGCCAAGAAACTGTGACAAGGGACTTTTGCTTCACTGTGCTTTTGATCTAAATGGAGCTGATGTGTGATGAGGATTTACACTCAAATGTGACACGCGTATGGCATTCCCAACGCTGTTCTCTCTGCAAAGTCTACTTTCTTAATGAAAGAGACAATATCAGCTTCACACATATGTTTTGTAAAGTTTAAAAAGAATATTTCAAACTTCAAGTGAAAACCTGGGATGGGGGGTTCTTTAGACAAGAAAAGTCTCACATAAATTGCATGAATTTTAGCTGTGAAGACGACAGCATTAGTAAGATTTGCCACATATTTAGTGAATGAAAGACTCATTATAACCAACAGCTAAACTGTGACTGATCCTTCATTGTCTGATCACTTCTGTGTTTTCTTTAATATTTCTTTCATTCCTGACACACAAACAGAATCAAATAAGGTCAAAAAGCGGTACATCAATGAACATGCCAATGTACTCTTTAAAAATGTCATCTCCTCGTTACCACCTCTAAACCCATGTCATGCTGATGATCTTGTAAACATCTTCAATTCCAAAATTCTGAATGTCATAGATGTCATTGCACCTGCTACGGTTAAAACAATTTCTGGTAAGCAAAAGGCACCCTGGAGAAAAGCTGCTGTTGTGACAGCCCAGAGAAGGACAGGTTGGAAAACTGGGTGGGGCTCTCAGGCACAGTCTTAAGCTGGTTCAAGTCATATCTACAAGATAGGAACTATTTTGTTTCCATTGGCGACTTTGTATCAGAACCTACCAATGTAACGTGTGGAGTCCCCCAAGGTTCAATCTTGGGGCCGACTTTATTCAACATCTACATGCTCCCACTAGGACAAATCATGCAAAATAATAACATTGACCACCATTGCTATGCCGATGACACCCAAATCTATGTAGCACTATCACCAAACGACTATCGCCCCATAGATCTTCTGTGCCAGTGCATTGAGCAAGTCAAAGACTGGATGTGCCAAAACTTCCTACAACTAAATGAGGACAAAACTGAGATAATTGTTTTTGGTGCTAAAAAAGAAAGGTTTAAAGTAATTCAACACCTTCACTCTCTGTCCCTGAAAACCTCAAACAAAGCCAGAAATCTTGGGGTTATTATGGATTATGACAGTCACGTTAAATCAGTAACAAAATCAGCCTACTATCACCTAAAAAATGTAGCAAGACTTAGAGGGCTCATGTCAGCTCAAGACTTAGAAAAACTTGTACATGCCTTTATTACTAGTAGGCTAGACTACTGTAATGGTCTCCTTGCAGGTCTTCCGAAAAAAACTGTCAGGCAGCTACAGCTTGTTCAGAACGCTGCTGCTAGAGTTCTTACAAAGACCAAAAAATGTGAGCACATTACACCAATTCTTAAATCCTTACATTGGCTCCCTGTATGTCAGAGGATTGATTTCAAAATCCTCCTGCTCACATATAAATCACTACATGGTCTAGGACCGAAGTATATCACTGATATGCTCCCACTACATAAGCCTTCTAGACCACTAAGATCTTCTGAGACCAATCTGTTAGTGATTCCCAGAGTAAACAACAATCACAGGAGAGCATCATTTAGTCACTATGCAACAAATGGCTGGAATAAACTTCCTGAAGATGTAAGACTTGCCCCAACTCTGACCACTTTTAAAACTAGACTGAAAACTTTTATGTTCACCATAGCTTTCTGCTAAATCTTTTAATGTCTGCACTGTTTTTAATTATTGCAAATATGTTTTTATTCTCTTTTCTTTCTGTAATGCATTTTTAATTTTTTTTTTATTATTTTCTTTTAATTCTTCTATTTTTTTTCTTTTTCTTCTCACTTTGTTTTATGATGTGAAGCACTTTGAGTCTGCCTTGTGTATGAAATGTGCTATACAAATAAAGTTGCCTTGCCTTGCCTTGCCTAAACAAATGTTTACACATGTAGTAGATTTAAAGGTCAAAGTGGTTAAGAAAGCCCCGCATGAGTAATTTCCTGCTTCATGAAGTGTGTCAATTGAACCTTCAAATTCCTGATGTTGAATCAGATAAAGAAAGTGACATTAAAGTGAAATTCCTTCCTTCCTGTTTCTGCACAAGTTATATCTCTGATCATAAACCGGCCGGCAAATACGTTTTTCAGTACAACAATTGAGAACACATTTTCAAAACGTACCTGCTGCTGCAAATTAATGTACTTAAAGAGTTGTTGCTAGGAGACGGGGTTGCATTAGAAGATGCCTTCTACTTGGGATTATGTTTAAACCACGTTTAAGCTTAGAAATACATTTTTGTAAATGACCGATACCTCAGTAAATGTGCAAAAATGTATGTAGTCCACAATCAAAACATTATGACATGATGAACTATAAACTGTGCATAGTTATTAAAGTCCCAGTCGGCAACATTTCTTTGATCATATTCACTGAAGCCGACACTACGCTTCGATAGAACAACATAAATCATCCTGTGCCCCGGATCATCCTGTCCAATCAGCACGCAGGGCTGTGTTCGTGCACACACAGAGCCCCTCCCCCCTCGGGTCGTTCCACTATAACGGGGGGAGGCGGAGGGAAGTAGCACCAAGCTTCCAATTCCTTGTTAAAAACCGAAACGAGGAGGTCCAAAACAACCAAGGAAAAGAAAACACCGGTGGAAAAGAAGGAAAAAAAGAAAGATGGCGACGGTGCCCGTGATAAAAACCAGAGTCAACATCGGACCCATGTTTCAAAGGTGGCGTGATCTAAGGGATTTCAAAGGGCATGAAGTTGAGGGGGAGAAGCTCGGTGGTTGTGTGGGAGGAGCTCGGTGGTCGTGGGGGAGGAGCTCGGTGGTCATTGGGGAGGAGCTCGGTGGTCGTGGGGCAGGAGCTCGGTGGTCGTGGGGGAGGAGCTCGGTGGTCGTGGGGGAGGAGCTCGACTAACATCCCCGACTAACCAGCCTGTGTTCTCCGGGATGATGCGAAATGTCAGCGTCTTTCTCCTACCTTGTCTCGGTCTAGCATGCACACAAACAAACCAACACACACGCACACCTACACCTATTCCTACAGGTAGTGTGACAGAGGAGGTGGGTGCTGTCCCCACTCAGAAAACCACGTTTAAACTTAGAAATACATTTTTGTAAATGACCGATACCTCAGTAAATGTGCAAAAATGTATGTAGTCCACAATCAAAACATTATGACATTATTAACTATAAACTGTGCATAGTTATTAAAGTCCCAGTCAGCAACATTTTTTTTATCATATTCACTGAAGCCGACACTACGCTTCGATAGAACATAAATCATCCTGTGCCCCGGATCATCCTGTCCAATCAGCACGCAGGGCTGTGTTCGTGCACACACAGAGCCCCTCCCCCCTCGGGTCGTTCCACTATAACGGGGGGAGGCGGAGGGAAGTAGCACCAAGCTTCCAATTCCTTGTTAAAAACCGAAACAAGGAGGTCCAAAACAACCAAGGAAAAGAAAACACCGGTGGAAAAGAAGGAAAAAAAGAAAGATGGCGACGGTGACCGTGATAAAAACCAGAGTCAACATCGGACCCGCGTTTCAAAGGTGGCGTGATCTAAGGGATTTCAAAGGGCATGAAGTCGAGGGGGAGAAGCTCGGTGGTTGTGTGGGAGGAGCTCGGTGGTCGTGGGGGAGGAGCTCGGCGGTCGTGGGGGAGGAGCTCGGCGGTCGTGGGGGAAGAGCTCGGCGGTCGTGGGGGAGGAGCTCGGCGGTCGTGGGGGAAGAGCTCGGCGGTCGTGGGGGAGGAGCTCGGTGGTCGTGGGGGAAGAGCTCGGTGGTCGTGGGGAGGAGCTCGGCGGTCGTGGGGGAGGAGCTCGGTGGTCGTGGGGGAGGAGCGTGAGAGTTGTAAACATTCAAAATCTGAGTGCCTTCGATCCGCCGGACTTGCCGACCCGGACGTTAATGAAATGATGTGATGCATCCCAATAAACGTACTTTTTTGGGGGGCGAGTGCCGTATATTCCGGATATATTTTAGAGAAGGCAGACATCTCTAGGGCTGATATCCTCAAAAATATTAACTTGCACCATCTAGATGAATAAATATCGTGCCCCAGAGGAAAAATTTGAATTCTTGATTTCGCTGCAAACTGTCCCTTTTTTAAGAGTTACCTCGAGATGAGATAAGGTTACAATATTCAAATGTACATTTGAATATCGGGATGAGAAATCTTGTTTTGAAAACAGGAAGTGAAAGTTGCAGTCTGGTTTTGAGAGCATGGCGAGCCCGAGAGCGAGAGGGTCAATTTCACTTTGCTGCTTTTGGTTTTCACGTTCCCCTGGGGGCATCCCCGACTAACCAGCCTGTGTTCTCCGGGATGATGCGAAATGTCAGCGTCTTTCTCCTACCTTGTCTCGGTCTAGCATGCACACAAACAAACCAACACACACGCACACCTACACCTATTCCTACAGGTAGTGTGACAGAGGAGGTGGGTGCTGTCCCCACTCAGAAAAGGGAAAACGGCTTCTTACCTGTAATAGCAGAGCGTTTGGTGAAAACACAGATGTGACTTCTTCCTTTCACACGTCTCCACATACTGTAATTCCCCAGCAGGTGCACCAGGCACGTTTATAGGTTTGGAAGTAATAAAGAACGGGTTGCCCCGAGACTCGGTGGTTAGAAACCCATGTTGTTGATTAGTTCTAGGTCATAGTCATCACGTTAAAGTTCAGCTCTGCCCAACACTCTCTTCATCCCACTGAACTCGCAGTTCTGATGCTGTGCTCCTGTACAGTGAGACATTACTGGCATGTGCTTTACTATAAAATGAACTTAAAGAGCCTGCAAACCTGCATGTGTTTCTATATAACATTATGATATTATTAAAAATGCAATAATTAAAGTTTAAGCTTTAGGTATAATAAAGAGTTTAAACAACTTAAGCAACCCAGCAACTATGGAGCTTGAGAGTACTTGTTGATTTCCAGTCTTCAAAACCTAAACAGCCCATGCGTGCTGCCTTCAGGGAAATCGGAATTATGAGAATGTCACGGTCAAGTGCTTTATTGTTATGGGTAGAACCACAAATAGCATTTGTCTATATCAAATTAAATAGATTACAGATTCAAACGTACACAAGATACTTGTTGCACTGCTGAGAATAAAGAACTACGTACCATCCATGACTAAATATACATATTTAGCACTACCACTATATATATATATATATATATATATATATACAGTGGTGTGAAAAAGTATTTGCCCCCTTCCTGCTTTCTTCTTTTTTTGCATGTTTGTCACACTTAAATGTTTCAGATCATCAAACAAATTTTAATATAAGGCAAGGATAACTCAAGTAAACACAAAATGCAGTTTTTAAATGAAGTTTTCTTTTATTAAGGGGAAAAGAAAATCCAAATGTACATTGCCCTATGTGAAAAAGTATTTGCCCCCTAAACCTAATAACTGGTTGGGCCACCCTTAACAGCAGCAACAGCCATCAAGCGTTTGCGATAACTTGCAATGAGTCTTTGACAGCGCTGTGGAGGAATTTTGGCCCACTCGTCTTTGCACAGTCGTTGTAATTCAACCTTATTGGAGGGTTTTCGAGCATGAACCGCCTTTTTGAGGTCATGCCACAGCATCTCAATAGGATTCAGGTCAGGACTTTGACTAGGCCACTCCAAAGTCTTAATTTTGTTCTTCGTTAGCCATTCAGAGGTGGACTTGCTGGTGTGGTTTGGATCATTATCCTGCTGCAGAACCCACGTTCGCTTCAGCTTGAGGTCTCGAACAGATGGACGGACATTCTCCTTCAGGATTTGTTGGTAGACAGCAGAATTCATGGCTCCATTTATCACAGCAAGTCTTCCAGGCCCTGAAGCAGCAAAACAGCCCCAGACCATCACACTACCACCACCATATTTTACTGTTGGTAGGATGTTCTTTTTCTGAAAAGTGGTGTTACTTTTACGCCAGATGTATTGGGACACACACCTTCCATAAAGTTCAACTTTTGTCTCGTCAGTCCACAAAGTATTCTCCCAAAAGTGTTGGGGATCATCAAGATGTTTCCTGGCAAACATTAGACGAGCTTTAATATTTTTTTGGCTCAGCAGTGGTTTCCGTCTTGGAACTCTGCCATGTAGGCCATTTTTGCCCAGTGTCTTTCTTATGGTAGAGTCATGAACATTGACCTTAATTGATGCAAGCGAGGCCTGCAGTTCTTTTGATGTTGTTCTGGGGTCTTTTGTCACCTCTTGGATGAGTCGTCGCTGCACTCTTGGCGTCATTTTGGTTGGCCGGCCACTCCTGGGAAGGCTCATCACGGTGTCATGTATTCGCCATTTGTGGATTATGGCTCTCACTGTGGTTCTCTTGAGTCTCAAAGCTTTAGAAATGGCTTTATAACCTTTTCCAGACTGATAGATCTCAATTGCTTTCTTTCTCATTTGTTCCTGAATTTCTTTGGTTTTCACCATGATGTCTTGCTTTTGAGGAGCTTCACTTTGTCAGGCAGGTCCTATTTAAGTGAATTCTTGATTGGGAACTGGTGTGGCAGTGATCAGGCCTGGGGGTGGCTAGAGAAATTGAACTCAGGTGTGATAAACCTTAGTTAAGTTATGTTTTAACTGGAGGGGCAAATACTTTTTCACACAGGGCCATGAAGGTTTGGATTTTTTTCTCCCTTTATAATACAAACCTTCATTTAAAAACTGCATTTTGTGTTTACTTGAGTTATCCTTGCCCTATATTAAAATTTGTTTGGTGATCTGAAACATTTAAGTGTGACAAACATGCAAAAAAAGAAAAAAGCAGGAAGGGGGCAAATACTTTTTCACACCACTGTATATATATATATATATATATATATATATACAGTGGTAAATCAACAGTGAGTTGTGACTAAGGATCCGATGACAAACCAAACAGAGACCAATAAAGGGAATCCACCCTGAGAAAGTTGAAGAGGGGAATTCGACTTCTGTTCTTCGTTTTCATGTATCTAAGCATTTCTGCCCATCTCACGAGTATGTTACCATGTGACTGTGCTTTGTTTACTTAATGCAGTACATGAGGAATGTGAGTCGCTGCCTTCACTAAAGTTATGTGAACAGGTATTTCTGTTTTCTGCACCATCATGGGAAGTCCCCGGGTTTTTTGGCTGGGTGGTTTGTGGGGGGGATCCTCCCCCGCGAAGGTGACTTTCTCACCTCAAGCCATATCTCCTCGGGATCTTTTGGACCAGCAGTGAGAGAATAATCAGTGGAGGAGCAAATGGTCAAAAAGACATCACAGCTGGCTTCATTTTTTTAGCATTGCATTATATTTGAACATGAACATGTTGGTATTCATTAAAAGACTGTTATTATAGGTGAATATGCACATATTTCCTGAAAGAATGTTTGTATTTTCATGTTTTTTGCAATAATTGGTATTAGTATTGTCACCCAGGACATCCAAGACTCCTCCTGTATGAAAATGTATAGAAACAAGAGACCAGTTATTATTCAGTCAGCAAGGACAGACCGATAAAGAAAAAAGAAAATAATATCCATTCCTACCTCACTGTTAATGTTTAGGGGCAAAACCCTGTGAATGGATATATACTCATTAGATTTTTAGAAACGTTGTGAAATTCAAAAGCAATACGTTCTATTTTGCCGAGTCATCGTAATGACGAACCTTTTTTTTGAGGTATCCTGACGCTCGTCTTTGCGTTATGACAAGCCAGGTTTTCCAGAAAGGCTGTCACCACCTCAGGCTCCACGTCGCTCCTCCGGGCTACAAAAAAAAAAGGCAAAGACGTTTCACGACAGTCTGTTTCACAGACACATGTATTAATCTTTCAGAATGCTAGTCATTTAAAGAAATAGTTCACCCCAATATTAAAATGTTAAAACAAATCCAAAAAGATTCCCTTTTTACCTGGTGATTTTGACTACACTGCCGTACAAAACACATGAACTATTTGGTTAAACAGAAGCTGAGTTTAAGGCTGTTTTACCGTAGAAAAACATTAATATTATGCCACAGAAAGGTATAATTTCTGTAAAAATATGCCGAATCCACTCGTAAGAAAGCTTTAAGCAAGTCTTTACTAAAGCTAAAACAACAACTAAGATTTTACTCTGTAATTGTAATCTGAACTATGATCTTGGTAATTCAGTTTAACTAAATAAAGCAGTTAAAGCAACTAAATCCATGTGATGCTTCTTCTAAATGCTGCTTACTAACTGCCAGCTTTCGTCTGAACACAGGAATAAAATATTTAATATAATATGTATGTGCTACCTTTGTATTACTACATTTCACCTTTGTATTATATTAGATATCCCATATTATATTTCAGTATACTTTTTTTATTATGTTATACTGCATCATATCTTTTATGTCAACACTACGTGTACTTAACTCATCATATTATATACCAGTCTGGTTTACACTGTTCTAGTAGATGGTCTCATATTACTCTTCAATATATATTAGTACTGCAACACTGACCATGCGTACTGTATTTATACTGCTTGTAATTTGGGATTTTATTGCTCTTGTATCATTTTGATTAGTTTCATCCATCAAGGAGGTGAAGGTTTTGGTTGGTTTGGTTTTTGTGTGTTTATTAGCAGGATTGTGGGGAAACTACAGGTGTGGTGGGGTAGTGAAGGGTGTAGGAATAACTCATCATTACATACTTGAGTAGTAGAGTTCAGTTTGGATAGTTTTGAAAATATATCCAGGCATGTTTAATATTAATTTCCCCTCTTGTGATCAATAAGGCTGATCTTATATTTGTAGTACATACAAGCTGATATTTCATGGTTTTGTACCTTTACCTGTAGATGGTGGTATTAGTGTTATAATTACTTTTAAGGGGACTTACCGTACAGCAAGTGTCTGCCGAGGGACTCCTCGGAGTCCGTCTCCTTTAGGGGCGGTTCTACTTCCTGGAAGATGATGCACTCGGGGCAGTTGGCCCACTTGCCACTCCAGAGCAGGGTCCTCCGCTGCGGCCTTCCTGCATCCAAACAAGGCGCCGGTAGGGCGGCAACGGCAGCGATCAGTGTGAGGGGCACAGGGCGAGGTCAAAGGTCATCAGTATACTCCTAAAAAAGGCCTACAAGGCTCGTCATCAGCAGTGACTCAGTTCTAACGCTGCTCTCTCTCTCTTAGCTGATATTTAGACCGTGATGCTCTTGGTCGAGACTGGTTTGAAAATGTTTTAAATGAATAAATACAGTCGTTTGCTTTCCGACAGGGAGGTAAATGAGAGGATGGATTATTTATTTGTTGTAGAACGCTGAACAGCCAGCTTTATTTCAGCACAAAGATGAGAAATGGTGTTTTGTTTGTGTTGCTGATTGAGGTACTTTCTCTCTGTATGCTGTTGGTATCCACGTGTTGAAAGGATTTTGGTACTGTAGGCTCTATTGCTGTTCACCACACAATAAAAACGGTAAAGTTTGTTCATAATCTTTTGCAGGTTTTAAGTTTGCACGCTGCTTGTTTTCCATGAGACAGCGTGAGAATAGAAGAATGAAACTTGACACGTTTGCGATATCTATATATCGACGTGATGTTTTTGTGAATGACAGTTTTTCCAGGTGCCTGCAAGGCAGAAAAATCCACCCAAAAAGTAATTTCACTTGTGAGCTTTAGGAGATCTGCAGATGTTCTAACACTCAGGGGGTTTTCCCACCCTGCTAAGAATAAAAGTCTGGGAAAATTACTGAATCCCTGTAATGTTGTATTTATTTTAACACTGACACAAAATTCCCATCTCAGAAACCCACACCTATTCATCTCCATATATATGTGCATATATATATATATATATATATATATATATTTATATATGTATATCTGTGAGTTGAGGTGTTCTAGTTACCTTCCAGTTCCACATCATCCCTGTCAGGACGGATGTGATAAGTCCAGGTCTGGTTCAAGCAGTCATCGCCACTAAAAGAATATTTCAGGAAATAAATACACATTTGGGTTGGAGCACTTTCATATATATATATATGTACTTTCATTTTTATCCAAACATTTTCCCTTTCTCAAGATCACTTCCCTAATTCTAGTATCTGTTTATCGTCTGGGTTTTTTGGGGTTTGTCTTATTATAAATGGGTTAATATTAACTCTGATGTTGGTGATTGTCGTCTAGTAGTTGTTGGTTTAATGTTTTTTCGATCAACAAGAAACTTCCTTTACTTGAAATGAAGGACTTTCTCTTGTATTGGAGTATTTTCACATAGTGACGTTGATACTTTCACTTAAATAAAGGAACTTCTTCCCCTACTGGATATTATATAAAAATATGTTGTTAGTTAGTCACATAAAAAGTTTGAATTCAAGTAAATCACCTCAGAAAAGCAGCTTTTGTGCTGAAACATTTGCACTTTACTGTGTTGACTTATTAACAACTACAATTATTAAAATGATTAATTTCATGTCAACATTCATGTTAGTGTGTGTGTGTTGCTGCCCTACATGCGTGTGTGTCCGGTGAGCACCAGTGTGTCATTGACCGGCTCCGTCATGGTGAACCACAGGCTGTCCATTGCTGTGAACATGTGGATGTCGGCCTCTCTGTGACTGACTGCTGCTTTAAAGTACCATTTCCCCAGATACTAAAAGAGAGGGAGGCATCACAGTGTGGGGGTTTGCAGCAACGGCACAGGAACAAAACCTATTTTAAGATATAAGCCCACAACTCAAGTGAAAGACCACTTATGGAAAGAACAGAAGGCGTGGAAAGAGCGTCAATGTGGCCACGTCTGTTAATCTCGGAAGTAACTGTGAAATGCTAATGCATTACTGAAATTAACGTTAATAAATAAATGCAAATTACAAACAAAAGCATTTTGAATCATTTTTACTCCATCCTAATATGGTCTCTAAATGTTTGGTTTCTTACCTGCTGATGGTCGATAGTGTTTGCAGGCAACAGCTCAGGAAGTGAACATGGAACAAACACCTGATATAACAAACCATATAAACGGAGGAAACATGACAAGGCTTTATCCAACATAACTGCAACCTCAGAGCCTCTATTTCAGTATGAACCCGACCAGAGTGTTTGTTGTTCCTCAGTAAACAGGAATGTGTTTGTCCCGACGTGTCACTTTAAAAGAAGGTGGGTGTATTGATTAACACGTAGGCTGCACCCCGATGTTTAAAAGAGGCAAATAACGGGTTAAATATGGATTGTCTCGCTCCCTCTGGCTTCAGGATAAACACTTTTATAGTCAAATGAATCATGCTTTCACACAGCAAGCTTTTACTCATGTTCCAAAATCTGCTCAGAGGAGAATGTCGCTTAGAAGCAGCATTCATGAGGCCTTCTGAGTCATCAGCACACGTAGGAGGTGGTGGTTTCTTTGAAATTACTTAGCAAGCAGCCGTTAATTATAGTGTTTCCTCCTATTGGCAAGTAAACTAGCATGCAACAACCTCAAGCAGCCTTTTCCTACTTAACGGAATATATCATTGCTAGTTTGATTAAGCTTGTCCTGACTGAAGAAGACACACACACACACACACACACACACACACACTCTGTCAACATGCATCTGTGAATCATTAACGACTTGTTTGAAGATAACTATGTATTTGTCTGTTTGTTTTGAGAAAAAAAAGAACACAACATGTTGGTTATTCAACTGTCATTGTAATGTTGGAAAAGTAAAATATTATATAAACTATCACAGTTTCACACAGCCCAAGGCAACATGCTCAAGTTGCTGGCAAAAGGCCAAAATATTTAGTTTAATATTCTACAAAAATAGGAGAACAGGCGATTATTCACATGGAGAACAACCTGAAACTGTATTTTTTGCTTAAAAAGAGTTAAAGTCCATCTTAAACAGCATTTCCAGAGTATCTATATTCCGTGTGGGGACGTCAGGAGGAATTTGATTGGTTTGCAGCCGAAGTTACAGATTGATTGATGCATGTCATATTATTGGTTGGATCTGATCTAAGCAGTCCTCATATTTTGTTTTCCAGGAAGAAAAATATTTTGATATAAAAACATGAAGACATTACGTTTTCTGGATTCTTTTTTTAAGCATTAAATGGGTGTAGAATATGATCGGGGATGTGATCTAAAAGGGTTAAAAAGTAATTTATCATGTCAGCTCGACTTAAAACAATGAATCAGTTATGAAAAAATATTTTATGGATTAATTTTGTGTTGATTGACTTATTTAATTAATCGACTTATATTATCATGAGCTGAATTTATAGTCTGAGGTCAGGTTGTAGTTGTACTTCTCACATTCGTCCACAAGGTGGTGTCAACCAACAAGGTTGTCTGCACGTGACACCTGCAGAAACTTCTCCACTAAACTTCTTCTTTCACAAAACACACTTTTGTTATGTTGAAGGAAATCCACATCAAATACAGACGTGTGATATAATGTAATATATTTAGATTTATGTTTTGTTGCAATCTTTTGAACACTTCCAGGTCCTGCAGACTTAGTTGTAAATCTTTTTTAGAATTACTGCAGTCGTGAAGCTTATATTATTTAAGACTGTAGTTTGCAGAGCGGTTTTTATTTTAAAGCATTTTTGTGTTACAGTGCCTTTTAGTTTATTTAATTACCGGTCTGCAAACTTTGAATGTAACTACAGCTAAGAATTGTGGATGTGCTGCATTCATCGGTGACAGAAACACAACAACAAACAACTTTTAAAAGGTGTTTAATGATATGGATGAAGGAGGTATTGAAGTGCCATCTTGGAGAGTGATTAGTGGATAAAGTTGAACACATATTTGCTGTATTTGAGGTGAAGAAAGCATGGAAGGTCAGAGGCAGGGTAAATAATACTTAATTGCATATAAACCCGAGGCTGTGAATACTGGAACGGCAGACGTAACCCCAGGTAACATGAACGAAGGTCAGCTTAAACCATTCTTAAGATGCATTTTCAAGGCTTATTAAGAGCAAAGCTTGAAAAATAAGAACAGAAGTTTGATTTCCGTTGACTTTAAATAGAGCGTGAACTTCTCCAAATGCTAGAACAGGTTGGTTGAGTGTGATAGGAACCGATTAATCTAAACATTTCTCTTCCATTCACTACTTGGCCATCCGTGTAATGTTACATCAGCAGCCAATCTGAGCACGTGCAGTGGCTTCTTGTTGGCCCCTCATCATCTAGGACTCCCCCTTCAGCACCGATACCAGATCTCCACTCTCCTTCAGCTCCTTCAGTATGTCCAAACCTCCGATCAGCTCTCCTTTCACATAGAGCTGGGGGTAGGTGGGCCAGTTAGAATAGGTCTTGAGACCCTGGCGCACCTCCTCGTCCTGCAGGATATCAAAGGTGCCATAATCCACCCCAGTGTCGTTCAGAAGCTCCAGAGTCTGCCTGCTGAACCCGCACCTCGCGGCCTCCTTGTTCCCCTTCATGAACAGCATGACGGGACTCTGGTTGATGGCGGCCTTGAGGCGGTGCTCCAGGGTCACGGCCTTCGGGCAGGTGTTCTCCAGCTCCCCGGATTCGGCCAGCTCCTTCACGATGTCCACCCCGCCCACCAGCTCTCCGTTGGCGTACAGCTGAGGGTAGGTGGGCCAGTTGGAGTAGACCTTCAGACCCTGTCGGACCTCCTCGTCGGACAGGATGTCGAAGCTGCTGAACTGGACGCTGTGCTCCTTCAGCAGGGCGGTGATCTGCCGGCTGAAGCCGCAGCGGGGCTCCTGCGGGGACCCCTTCATGAAGAGCATGCACGGCGCCGCGTTGATCAGCTTCTTCAGCCGCTGGTTCAAGTCCGCGGCGCCTCCTCCTCCTCCGTCCCGGGCGCCGACCGAATTCCCGGTGACCGCCAAGCGCTGCACCTTCTTGGTCAGCTCCGGAGCGTGGGCGCCGTCCATGCGGTCCACCTTCTCCCCTCCCTTGAAGAATATGAAAGTGGGGACGGAGGCGATTTCATACTTCTCCGACAGCTCCGGCACCGCTTCAGCCTCGAGCTTGACAAACGTGGTGTGCGCGTGCTCCTTGGCCAGCTCGGCCATGACGTCGTTCATCTGGACGCACTGGGGAGCCCACGCCGCCTGGAAATGCACCACGGTCAGGCATTTCCCGGCTTTGGCGAGGAAACCCTCAAACTGCTGTCCCGTTGTCGCCTCCACGAAGTTCGCCATTTTCGTTTCCTCTTATGCAGCGCATCCGGTTGTGGCGTCGACCTCTTCTTTCTTTCCTTCTAGTTTTTTTTTGGTGGTTGGCAAACATTTTTTGGCGCATTACCGCCACCAACTGGTATGGAGTGTATATCAATAACATTAAAACAAAAATAAATACATAAAATAAAAAACAACATATAATAGGCCTAATTATATGTCCATACAAATTAGTTAAACTGAGAAAATGCAATATAATTTGATAGCACTTATTTTAATTATTTTATAAAATATCTGTTAAATCAAATTGTACTTTTTCTTTTCTGAATCGTTCTCTCATTTGTCTTCTGTCTTGCTCATACTTCTCACCAGTGACGTTGTTAGGCCTATTTTAGGGGGGCTGGAGCTACACTCAATTGTTCCCAAGCCCCCGCAAATAATTTGGCTTTTTATTTATTAGTCTTCATTTTCAGAATAATCTCATACTGATGAAAGGTTCTACATTGTTTTAGGATTATAGCATCATAGTCTGTAGAAAGAAGCATTTCTGAAAAGCCTATTTGTCTTTTTATTTGTTTTTTTACAGACACTGTATCCTCATTTTGCTGGAATAAATACACACAAAATAAAGTTATTTGTGTAAAGTTCCTATTGATGTTCACTGTGACCTTTAAAATCAGTCTTGGTTTATTCTCATGTATACTTTATGACAGGAAAATTACTGAGCAAAATCACACTCTGAACTACGGAAGCGTATTGCATTCACTTGAGTAATTTTTTTTTGGTTTGTTTTTTGGAGTAATTATTTCTGTTTTTCTGAGTAATTTATTTCTTTGGTCTGTTTTTCTGAGTAATTTATTTCTTTGGTCTGTTTTTCGGAGTAATTTATTTCTTTGGTCTGTTTTTCTGAGTAATTTATTTCTTTGGTCTGTTTTTCTGAGTAATTAATTTTTTGGTCTGTTTTTCGGAGTAATTAATTTTTTGGTCTGTTTTTCGGAGTAATTTATTTTGTCTGTTTTTCGGAGTAAATTTTTTTTGTCTGTTTTTCTGAGTAATTTTTTTTTTGGTCTGTTTTTCGGAGTAATTTTTTTTTTTTTTCTGTTTTTCAGAGTAATTTATTTTGTCTTTCTGTTTTTCAGAGTAATTTTTTTCTGATTTTCTGAATAATTTTTTTTCTGAGTTTAGACAGCATTTGAAACAATAGACGCATTCATTCCTTTGTGAAAGCTCGATAATGGAGGCCAACATGACCGACTTGTTTAGTTTGATCAAGTTCTACTTTGATCTGGGATTAAGACACTGGGAGATAGTCCTGTCTTTGAGTCATATAGATGGTATTACCATAAGTGTATCCACTTTACGCAGGCACCTGAGGACTTTGCGGTTGTTCAGAAGGAAAGCCCATTCAGATCTTCTAGACATAGCAATGTTTCTCCAAGATCAGTTGGACAGATACGGCATGCTCCACGGATACAAGATGATGCATTTGAAATGCATTCAGGCTGGCTACGTTGTGACTCAAGAGACGATCAGGAGACTGCTGAAAATATTGGATCCGCACGGTGTGCAGCTGAGGCGCCGGAATCGCCTTCGGCGGCGTATGTACAAGAATCCAGGCCCAAACTTTTTATGGCATGTAGACTCATATGATAAACTCAAACCGTACGGGATCTGCATCAATGGTGCAATAGATGGGTTTTCACGAATGATGATATGGCTACACGCTTACTCTACAAACAGTGATCCCAGGATAATCGCGCAATACTTCATTGATGAGGTGTCATCAAGGAATGGAACTGCTGCCCGAATTCGTTCGGACCTCGGAACCGAGAACTGTTACGTTGAACAGATGCAGATGTTCTTGAGGCACGATCATCTGGACAACTTTTCGCAAAGATGTTATCTGTATGGTTCGAGCAATCACAACCAACGAATAGAGAACTGGTGGGGCTTTTTAAGGAGGCAACACGCACAGTTCTGGATGAACCTGTTCCAAGATCTAAAAGACTCAGACTCCTTTTCTGGTGACTTCCTAGACAAAAGTCTCATTCAGTTCACATGTCTTGAAATAATAGAGGTAAGAACTGCAATACGTTTATGTTGTTTTTTTTCCATAGTGCTATATTATGTCAGAATAATACTGTGACACCTGCTTAGTGGTTAAAGTATTTAGATGTTTTACTTCACCAAAAGCAGAAGTACCACCCGTTGTAGACGACGCTGAAGTTAGCCTCCGATTCGCCAGCTTCCGATTCGGCACTTAAGGAGAAAGTTAAGGGGAAATTAACGTAACGTGCAGTGCGACTGTTTGTACACTGATTGTCTGTTTTTTGTGACACTTCTTGATGTAAAAACATTTTAGACATTTTAGGTAAGACATTAACTTTGCCTGACACCCGCTATTGGATTTGTGAAACGTTTATTTTATTTGTGAAAATGCTAAAGGGGAGATTTCACCGTTTTTGTTTGATACCTACAGACCTCATTAGACCTGGTCCAGATCAAGAACCACTGTACCCAGACTTGTCAAATCTGGATTAGATTAATCTACAGGCCCTGAAGATTCATTCAGACACAGTTTCTGATCTGTGAAACCTTTATTCTATTAGTGAAAATGCAATAAAGGCAGATTTCTATTTATTTCTATTTGTGAAAATAAAGCATTTTCACAAATAGAAATAAAGGTTTCACAGATCAGAAACTGTTTTATAATGAATGTTTAGCCTCTGTAGGATAATCTAATCCGGATTTGAGAAGTCTGGGTAAAGTGTTTTTTTACCTGGACCAGGTCTAATGTGGTCTATATGCTGAGAAAACAGTGAAATCTGCCTTTATTGCATTTCCACAAATAGGATAAAGGTTTCACAGATCAGGAACTATGTTATAATGAATGTTTAGCCTCTGTAGATTAATCTAATTCAGATTTGACAAGTCTGGGTACAGTGGTTCTTGATCTGGACCAGGTCTAATGAGGTCTGTAGGTATCAAACAAAAACGGTGAAATCTCCCTTTAGCATTTTCACAAATAAAATAAACGTTTCACAAATCCAATAGCGGGTGTCAGGCAAAGTTAATGTCTTATCTAAAATGTCTAAAATGTTTTTACATCAAGAAGTGTCACAAAAAACAGACAATCAGTGTACAAACAGTCACACTGCACGTGACGTTAATTCCCCCTTAACTTTCCCCTTAAGTGCCGAATCGGACGCTGGCGAATCGGAGGCTAACTTCAGCGTCGTCCTGTGTAGTGGGTTAGTTTTAGTGTGGTACTAATATCATAGGTCTACTGATATTTGTGAAAAGAGCTCACTCCATTTAGGCTATATTCAAAACCTTACTAAAGTAAAAGGACAGTATTATCAGCAGTATTTATTTAAAGTACTTAAAGTATGAAAAGTATAAAAATGCAATAAAATGTTCCCTATCAGTGTTTTGATGTTTTTAATTGCATGATACAGTTTACTATTGCAGATGTTTAAGTTGGAGCTGATTTAAACTACATTACTGGCTAGTTTATGGCATCATAATATCTACTGCAGTTGGTATAGCAAATGTGTGAACTGATTTTCTCACTTTCTGTTTTTATTTATATTTAGAGAGAACTGCAGGAAGTTGTTCACCTCTGGAACACTCACAGAATTCGCCCATGCAGAAATGCTGTGTCTCCATGTGGGCGCCCAGTGATGATGTACACCCTACCCCAACTTTTTGGTGCCAGAGAGAACCTGAAAGAGGTATCCCAACAAAAGATAGAAGCCTGCAGAGAGGAATGCCTTCAGAGAGGACCGTATCCCTGTGATGATACAATGTTTGACATTTGCTGCCTTGCCATGGCAGAAAACAGTCTTCATCCACCCACCTCTCCAGAGGAAGCCATTGAGCTTTACAAGTTCTTACGTGCTTACATACGAGCTCAAATTTAATGATCACAACCTGCTCGACTGGATAAAATGACTAGATATAAGCCTCCACATAAGGGTAGAAAATGTTATGGACCACGAATTTCACTGTACAGGGTATTGTGTTCAAACTGTAAATAACTGTGAACTCTTTACTGATGGACATCTCCCCTTTGTGCTTTGTATATCCTCTTTCTACTAATTATGGAAAAATGACACATCAAAAGAAGTGCTGGCAGTCCAATAGCTGCATATGAAATATTGCATCACGATGGCTCACATGTAGGAATACTGGTGCTGTAACCTTGATTATTTAGCTTCATCGTGTCAGAAAAAGCCTGAAAGAGCAACATGCAGGCTGCTATGGATATAACGGCAAAGTATTGCCATAAAGAGATGGAGGCATATGGGTCATGTGTGGCCTCCAACCCCTCAACATGGCAGCAACAGTGTCATGAACTGAAGCTGAAGGTTGCACAGTGCACATCATCACACCCAGTGATCCAGAAGATAAGGCAGGACTGTTCACCACATGTGGCTCGCTTTCTGGGCTGTGCAGTGACAGTGGACCTCAGTGGAGTGGCTACAAATCCAGAACCTCAGCCATCGTAGCATTCAGGCATCTTCTGTCACCTTCAGACAGTTCCCGCCTCCACAGCAGCACAGATCGGCTGGTTTCACATGATACTGTATGTACAGTGACTGATATTTGGTTTCCTCTGTGAGACTTAATGTGTAGGTGATGAATACAACAGTACTGCGCATTAATTATTACTGCATCGTCCTTTTACTCCTTATGTAAATGTTTCATGTGAAAATAGAATTAATCATTCCCTTACCCAAGGAAGTCTATTTTTACTGATTTGTATTAAACCAAAAAAATGGAAAATCTTGGATGCATTGTAAAAAGAGCAGCCTACAAAAAGGACAGTCATTATCTATTATAAATCAAACAGGTTATAATATCTTGTCCACAATGGTGTGTGCTGCATGTCAAATGTAGCTCTTACAGACACAATACCTGTTAATACCGAGCAGTGAAACCTTTTTCTCTTTTGATAGTTACTGTTTATTGTAGCATTTAGGAAATATACCTTCCTGTTTTATGTTTCTCTCATGAATTTGTCTCAATGTCATTTGCAGCCAAACAATTACATGTAACAAAATTTGGTTTAATATGTATGTATCTAAAATTAGTTGGTGATTATCATGTCATCTCTCAAACATATAAACAGTTCAGATCAACTATTCTTATGTATTTGAATGAAACGTCACTCTATAAATTTATGGTGAAATGCAGTTGTCATTAAACTTTCAGCAAATGAAGCATATCGTCTTTTATTAGGGCATGCATCTTTCTTTGAGTTTACACACATTTGATTACTTTAACATTTCACAATACAAGCACCCCATAACAAAAGGAACATGTCCACTTTTAGGATTGTGGGTGGAAACATATCATGACTCAACAGTTAAGACACAATCTTTTTGAAGACAGCTGTACAAAGCAAGACAGCAACCTGTGATTGTATTTGTAAAAAAAACACCTCAAAGTACCTTTTAATGTACAGTAACAAGCAGATTAACAAACACTGTCAGTATTAACATCTGACATGAGGTAGAGGTTCAAATTCTATTATGATTTAACAGTGAAAATACGATGAAAGTATTTCTAATGTCCAAACATTCTCATCCTAGACTGATAACAAAAGTGTCTTAAATCAAAATATCCAAAATAAAAAAATCAATCTGTGCTTATCACACAGCCCCTGAGCTAGTCACATATTCTTTTTACATGCTCTGATAACAAAAAATGTAAGTAGTAAGTCTGTGTAAGTTATTGTTTCTTGATACAATAAAACCAAAATCTTGAAATGCAATAAAAATAATTTTGCACTAATCACACAGCACCTGAGTTAATCACATTTTCTCCTTACATGCTCTATTCCACATTCACACAGTCTAAACCTATAACGTTGGCACTGATGGGGAAGAGAAAAATGTGTATGTGTTCATAAGTCACTTAGCCACTCTTATGCAATGTCCATTGCATACGTGTTGCTGGACAGTATAGCCTCCATTTCAGCTCGAAGCTCAGGATAGCTGTTGTAAGTTGATGGCAGCTCCATGGTTGGGCCACAAGTATGGGCAATTGGCCGCCGCGCTAGCCCTTCCAAAGAGGTGAATGTGACTTGAATTTCTTTTACACAGATGACATCAGACCCAGTCAGAAATCTCATCAGCTTCCGGAGACCTATTTCATCCAATCCCCTTATGTACTGATGTAAAAATCGCAAACTTTGGTTCTCTGCTGAAGTACCTGGAGAAGCTGTTATCATCTTAATCACCTTTCGTGTTGTTGGTTTAATGTCCTCATACAGCTTC